>NC_142806.1:25072409-25169292 GCF_049724085.1 Artemia sp. Qi Xiang Cuo
CCACCTCAACCTTTCTTTGACTATAGCCCTAGAGAGAAGTATTGAATCACATTTATCGCATAGCCTATTGTTTGAAATACGGTCAGTCAGCCGGGTACCCAGAACTATCCTTAAGCAATTTCTCTGGAAAACATTACTAGCGAATCTTCATTCGCTTTTCTGAGTGCCCATGCTTCAGAGCCACATTTGACCACTGTCATCACTGTAGCTTCTAATATTCTAATCTTAGTTTGCAGACTTATCTTCCTAATCTTCCAAACCTTTTTTAACCGTAAAAACACCCTGAGCTTTGGCTATTCTACTTTTAACATCTTCAGTGCTCCCACCATCTTTACCAATAATACTACCAAGATAAGTGAAGCTGCCCAACTGATCAATCTTTTCAGTACCCAACGTCACCTTTTCATCTTCACTTATTCCTAGCCTTAGTGACTTAGTCTTCTTAACATTAATTTCCAAACCTATTCTAGCACCCTGAACTCATAAAACCTCTAAAACTTCATTCATTTTGCTCACACTTTCATGTAGGATGCTTAAATCATCAGCATAATCTAAATCCAGGAGAATTTTTCCTCCCCATTTGATTCCGTGGTCTCCCATGGCCTTTCCTGTGCTCCTTAAGGCAAAGTCCATCAAAATAATCATAGGCAGCACGCAAGCGCTGCCTAAGTGAAGAACGATGTGGGCACATATGTGTTTTTGTTTTGGTTTATTCTCCATACCCCGGCTGTTCGTATCGAAGGATTCGTCGCAGAAACTTCGAAAAGGGCTCATTCGATTGGAAACTGGAGTGGCTAGTGCCCTTTTTAATAGTCGAAAGTGATTGGAGGGCAACTAACCCCACCCAAATCCATCATTCCCCCAGAAACATCCAATCAAAACTTTGAGATAGCTATTTTGTTCAGCGTAGTTGATTTCCAGATAGAAAATATGCTTTTGAGGAGGACACTCCCCCACAACCCTCAGGGCAAGGGTTTTAAGTTATGCTCTGGGGACATAGTAGAGAAGGTGTTGTCGTAGAAACTTCAAAACAGGCTCATTCGATTGGAAATTCAAAGGGCTAGTACCCTTTTTCATAGTCAAAAATGATTTGAGGGCAACTAGCCCCCCACACCCATCATTCTCCCAAATACATTCAATAAAAATTTCGAGATAGCCAATTTGTTCAGCGTAGCTGATTTCCAGATAGAAAACATATTTTTGAGGAGGACACTTCCCCACAACCCTCGGAGCAAGGGTTTTAAGTTATGCCCTGTGGGCATAAAAGGTTTTTGTAGAAGGCGTTGTCGTAGAAACTTCAAAACAGGCTCATTCAGTTGGAAATTCAAAGGGCTAGTACCCTTTTTAATAGTCGAAAGTGATTGGAGGGCAACTGGCCCCCCCCACCCATGCCCATCATTTCCCCAAACACATCCAATCAAAGTTTTGAGATAGCCATTTTGCTCAGCGTAGTTGATTTCCACATAGAAAATATCTTTTTGAGGAGGAAATTCCTCCGCAACCCTCAGGGCGAGGGTTTTAAGTTATGCCCTGGAGGTATATAAGGTTTTTATAGAAGGCGTTGTCGTAGAAATATCAAAACAGGCTCATTCGATTGGAAATTCAAAGGGCTACTGCCCTTTTTAAAAGTCAAAAGTGATTGGAGGGCAACTTGCCCTCCCCCACGCCCAATATTCCCCCAAACACATCCAATCAAAATTTTGAGATAGCCATTTTGTCTATCTATTTTCTGTCTTGTCACTTTTTTCGAAATCAGTATTCTTTGATACGAAAGCAGAGCTTTTATGTACAATAATGAAGATAATACAAATTTTCTGAAAGAATTCCTTCTTTCGGGTTCCCAACGAACGAGGAAACACGTGACATGCAAACTTACGATCAACACGAGGAAACACAAGAAAGCACACTTACGAGCACACCATTTTTGGTCATCTTGTAGCCGGTAGCCAGTGTTGCATGCACATCGAAATCCAAGTTCTTCAGCACTAACACTCTGTGTAACAATGCACATATGTTGACACCCTCCATTGTTTGGGGCACAAGGGTTTGGAACTAAAAAATACGAGAATCAATAAGAAACTGGGGAAGATATCAGGTATAAAAATATACTAAATCATTTATTCATAAAAACAGACAAGCACATAAATCATACTGCGCTATAGACCAAAAGCGAAGCCTTCTGGGAAAATGTACGATTGAAAATGAGTCAGACCTATGAGAGCAAAAAGTCAAATTAATCTTAATTCATTAATATAATCTTAAATCAATTAATCTTACCAGTGGCCAATTCATTCAGGCTTTACCTGTGACTTATACTGATCAGGGCTAATGCAGGCCAATGTTGACAAACCTTGATATTTTTTTTTTGTTTCGGTGGGGAGGAGGGTTCCGCAAATACCTGCCAATTTCATTTAATTTGTTCTTCAAGTTTAGCAATGTGGCGAATAGCTCATCAATTCCTGTCTGTTATTTTAAAAAATTGACAAATCGATATTGCACCCTGTGAAAGCGAAATCGCCACACACAGAAAAAATGCTTTCGGAAAATAGGCGCTGCATTTTAACTAGTTAAATATTTATAAAGCTGAATTTGGGTGTGATTATACCATTATATTGGAAAAGGCCACATAACATAGAGCATCACTAGGCGGGCCTTATATTAGTAACAATATATTGGCCATTATTGAGCTTAAAGTGGCCTTATATTGAGCAGGTCATATACCATACAGAACTACTGAAAAGACGTTTTGTTAGCCACTATTGATTGACCGTCACGAGTCTTTAGTGGCCTTACATTGAGCATGTCTTATAACATTAAGCGCCATTGGAAAGGCCATATATTAGCCAATATGTGTGCGTAATCATTGAGCTTAGAGCGTCCTTACATTACGCAGGTCTTATACCGTTTAGCATTACTAAGAAGACCTTGTATTAGCCACTATTCATTGGCCGTCATGAGTTTGTACTGGGCTTACATTGAGCAAGTCATATAGCATTAAGCCTCAATGGAAAGACCTTATATTAACCTGAGTTTTGGTGTGTTTATATCATTGAGTTTATAGTAGCCTTATATTGGAGCACGCCTTATAACATGGAGCATCAATAAGCAGGCCTTTTATTAGCAACAATATATTGGCCGTTATTGAGCTTAAAGCGGTCTTACATTGAGCAGGTCTTATACTATGAAGCAATATTGAGATGACGTTTTATTAGCCACTATTGATTGGCCGTCATGAGCATGTAATGGGCTTACTTTGAGCAAGTCATGGAACATTAAGCATCAATGGATAGACCTTATATTAACCTGAGTTTTGGTGTGTTTATACCATTGAGTTTATAGTAGCCTTATATTGGAGCAGGCCTTATAACATGGAGCATCACTAAGCAGGCCTTATATCAGAAACAATGTATTGGCCGTTGTTGAGCTGAAAGTGGTCTTACATTGAGCAGGTCTTATGCCATGGAGCACAACTGAGAAGACGTTTTATTAGCCACTATTGATTGGCCGTCATGAGTTTGTACTGGGTTTACATTGAGCAAGTCATATAATATTGCATCAATGGAAAGACCTTATATTAACCTGAGTTTTGGTGTGTTTATACCATTGAGTTTATAGTAGCCTTATATTGTAGCAGGCCTTATAACATGGAGCATCAATAAGCAGGCCTTGTATTAGCAACAATATATTGGCCGTTATTGAGCTTTACATTGAGCAGGTCTTATGCCATGGAGCACTGCTGAGAAGACGTTTTATTAGCCACTATTGATTGTAAGTAAGGTATTGACTGTAAGTATTGATTGATTGTAAGTAAATTGACTGTAAGTAAGGAGCGACCCGGCTCAATGGTAACCGAAACTCTAGAAAACGGTATTTTGATACAAATAGATACATCAAAAGAATCAGGTTTTAATGCTGATTTCAAATATATAAGTTTCATCAAGTTTAATCCTACTTATCAAAAGTTAAGTGCCTGAGAAAATTTGGCTGATTTTCGAAAAAAGGGGGAAAGACCCCTTAAAAGTTATAGAACCTTAATGAAAATCAAACCATCATATTCCACGTATCAGAGAACCCTACTGTATAGGTTTCAAGCTCTTATCTACAAAAATGTGGAATTTTGCATTTTTTTGCCAGAAGAAAGATCACGGGTGCGTGTTTATTTGTTTTTTGTTGTTGGTTTTTTCACCAGGGGTGATCGTACCAGTGGTCCCAGAATATCATGGGAGGGCTCATTGGAATGGAAATTAAAAGTTCTAGTGTCCTTTTTAAGTGACCAAAAAATGGAGGGCAACTAGCCATTTTGTTCAGCATGTTCGAAAATATTATAAGTATGTTATTTAGGATGACCCAATCCTCCAAAGTTCCCCAGGTGAGGGCTGAAAGTTATGAACTTTATCCAATGTTAACATATAGTATTGGTTATTGGAAAGTATATAGACGTTTTCAGGGGAGATTTTTCCTGGTAGTGGGGGGGGGATGGGTTGGATGTTATGTGGAAGGGTCTTTCAATGAAGGAAGTTTTCATGGGGGAAGGAACACTGCTATGAAGGGGCCGTCGGACTTCCCAGCATTATTTAAAAAAAGATCAGAAATTAAATATAAAAAACAAGTTTTTCAACTGCAACAGCAGCAACATCAAAACTTTAAACGAACAGAAAATATAACATATATGATTGGGTTCACCCTCTAGTCAATACCTCTCTCTTTAAGCCAAAGATTTTTTAGTACTTTCATAAGAGCTATTTATTCTAATTGACAGCCTTTGTGATTAAGCGGTCATTTTTAAAGAATTGGAACAAAATTTGAACTTTGGCTTAAAGAGCAAGGTATTGACTAGGGGGCGAACCCTCTAATATACGTATTAAAAATATATGAATATAGAAGTTCGTTACGTAAGAAAAATCGTAAGTTACGCATATTTATTACTAATAAAAACGTTCGTAAATAAAATTGAACAAGTTTCGAGAAAGCCATTTAACCAAATAAAGGTAAATCAATATGAAAATTTCGTTTTAATTATTCATGTACGGTGAGCCAAAATCAAAACCTGCATTAATTCAAAAACGTTCAGAAATTAAATTTAAAAAACAAGTTTTTTTTAACTGAAAGTAAGGAGCGACATTAAAACTTAAAACGAACAGAAATTATTCCGTATATGAAAGGGACGGTCTCCTCCTCAGTGCCTCGCTCTTTACGCTAAATTTTTTCTTTCTCACAACTCTATTTTTTTTAAACAATGAAAAACTTTAGCGTAAAGAGCAAGGTGTTGAGGAGGGGACAGCTCCTTTCATATACGGAATACTTTCTATTCGTTTTAAGTTTTAATGTCGCTCCTTACTTTCAGTTAAAAAAACTTGTTTTTTTTCTATTTTACATTAAGCATCAATGGAAAGACCTTATATTAATCTAAGCTTTGGTGTGTTTATACCATTGAGTTTATAGTAACCTTATATTGGAGCAGGCCTTATAACATGGAACATCACAAAACAGGCCTTGTATTAGCAACAATGTATTGGCCATTATTGAGCTTAAAGTGACCTTGCATTGAGCAGGTCTCATACCATGAAGCACTACTGAGAAGACGTTTTATTAGTCGCTTACATTGAGCAAGTCATATAACATTAAACATCAATGGATAGACCTTATATTAACCTGAGTTTTGGTGTGTTTATACCATTGAGTTTATAGTAGCCTTATATTGGAGCAGGCCTTATAACATGAAGCATCACTAAGCAGGCCTTATATTAGTAACAATGTATTGGCCATTGTTGAGCTGAAAGTGGCATTACATTGAGCAGGTACTATGCCATGGAACACAACTGAGAACACGTTTTATTATCAACTATTAATTGACCGTTACGAGTCTTTAGTGGCCTTACATTGAGCGTGTCTTGTAACATTGAGCGCCACTGGAAAGGCCTTATATTAGCCAATATGTATGCGTCATCATTGAGTTTATAGTGCCTTTACATTGCGCAGATCTTATACCGTGGAGCGTTGCTAAGAAGACCTTGTATTAGCCTCTATTGATTGGCCGTCATGAGTTTGTACTGGGCTTACATTGAGCAAGTCATATAACATTAAGCATCAATGGAAAGATCTTATATTAACCTGAGTTTTTGTGTTTTTATACCATTGAGTTAATAGTAGCCTTATTTAGAGCAGGCCTTATAACATGGAGCGTCTCTAAACAGGCCTTATATTAGCAACTATTGATTGGCCATCATTGAGCTTATAATGGCCTTGCACCATAGGACATCATAGAGCTGGCCTTATATTAGCCACTATTAATTGGCCTTCATTGAGCTTATACATTGAGTAGCTCTTTTACCTTGGAGCTTAATTGAAAAACTCTTATATTAGCCACCTTTTGATTGGCCGTATTTGAGCTTTAGCCATTTGAGCTTTTAGCCCTGCACCTATGAGCATCATTGAGCTGTCCTTATATTAGCCACTATTAATTGACCATCATTGAGCTTATAGTGGCCTTAAATGAGTAGCTCTTATACCATGTAGCGTAATTGAACAGCTCTTATATTAGCCACCTTTTGATTGTCTGTATTTGAGCTTTAGCCAAATGAGCTTTTAGCCCAGCACCATAGAGCATCATTAAGCTGGCCTTATAATAGCCACTATTAATTGGCCTTCATTTAGCTTATATTGACCTTAAATTGAGAAGCTCTTATACCATGGACTGTAATTGAACAGTTCTTATATTAGCCTCCTTTTGATTGGCCATATTTGAGCTTTAGCCATGGACTTTATTTCTGATCATGTTAAGGTAGATTTCCGGTCGATGCTCCGGTAAATTTCCGACCGGAGCACGAGCAAGGGAGGATCCCGGTCAATTTCGTATCCCTAGATTTCTGATAATTCTTGGCGTGGTTGGGGGAACTCATTCTACACTTCTCTTTTTTTTCTCCTACATTTCTCTAATTGCCTATTTGGAGCTAAGTGGTATTTTGGCTTATATGTCACGGAAACGCTACTAGCCTTAGGCCAAAACAAAACAATATTCACCACCAAGACTTGAACCAGCGACCCTTCACTTGTGAGTCCGGCGGCCAACAATTCACGTAGGATGGACAGGACGGGACGGGACTGAGAGCCAGGACGGGAAGCTATATCCTGCATGGAATACATATCCCCTAGCCTCGCAATTAGTTCGCCATTTATAAGAATTTGGACGGCACCATTAACATAAAGGTTGGCCAAAAACAATATCTCTCCTACCTACTCCTATCATAATTATTAGACTTCTAATTTCATCAGGCTTCTATAGCAACCTTGATTGTATTTGCTAAATATTTTATTGTTATTAAATTGTTGAGACAAAAAAAATATAGTTCCGATAAGTATATTGCATCTTCACTAGTTTCATTTAGAGGAATAATTTTGTTCCATATTTTAATCTAGGTTATTGTCAATATTTTTTTACTGATTTTTCATAATATAACAAAACTTGAAATTATTTTACCAAATTATATATTTATTTATACATTCTGTCAATAGAAATAATCGAATTTCAAAATCACTTTTGCTTGCAATGTGGTAGAGCCCAAAAGTTGTGTTGCAGGTTTAAGCGCCGAAATTCGACGGCCGAAATTTTGGCATATAGCGTGTGTCTAACCAGATATTTTGTAACAAATTGAACTTATTCAAGTTGACCCGTACCATTCGAAATAATTTCTATTTTCCTTTTCTTCATCATCATCACTGGTTGAATATTTTTTTTTTAGTTAACGGAATCAAGGACGAATAAATACTAGATTTTTAAAGTCCATGTCCTTTGCTGGAAATGAAGTTCCTTTTCAAAATTTGCTGAGGAAATTTGAATTTTAAAAATTACGCAACTGCTGCTGATGATGGAGGAATGGGAGACTAATGGATGCTGAGGAAGAAATGCTATTGATGGGAGACTAATCAACAGATAGTGCTGACCTCTACTAGGGTCAAGAAAATTTTACCAACCAAGTCTGACTGAATTGATAGGTGTCATTCTACCCTAAAATATTTCAAAACTGTCCTCAAGGAAAAAACTATAACTACTCACGATTCATAATGCTTACAAGACATAGATAATTTCAAAAAAATTACACTTTAAATCCAAGGACATCAAAATGAAACACCCTTTTCCCTAGGTTTATTCTATAAACCCATCTTAGGTTTATTCTTATCTGAAAGCCTGGGTTTTCCAAGATTGTTTTAAGGTTATTTCAAAATTATGAAGCTTCTTGGAGCAGAACTGCATTTTCTTCAGCGTTAAACAAAAATAGAAGATAAGATAAACTATGAAACTAGAAAGAAAAACGTTAAACTGAAGTTTAGATGGAAACTGGTCTTGTCCTGAGATTGCAAAAAAAGAAGGAAAATAAAAAAACAGCATAAAAACCAAAAGATGAAAAAAGAAAACAGACTATTAAACTAAAAGAAAGAAGAGAAAGATATTTAACTGCACTTTAGAAAGGAAAACTGGACTTGTCCGGGGGTTGCAGGAAAAGGAAAAGATACAAAAAGACAAGGTAGAGTCTGAAACTAAAAGAAAGGAGATACATAAAGAAAGAAGTTCAACAAAAACATCGAAGAAAAAGCGGATTCACTTTGAAGTTGCAGAAAAAGATGAAAATGATAAGAAAGGTGCAGGTAAACTATGAAACTAAAGAAGAAGAAAGAAGAGAGAAACAAAAGAAGAAGAAGAAGAAAAGAAGAAGAAAGAAAAGAAAGAAGATAATGAAAAGAAGACTAACACTCAAGTTGATAACAAAAGTATGACTTACCCTCCGGTTGCATAACAGAATGAAGTGCTCGCACAGCTCTTGGCTCACGAGTTATGTTCCTCATTCTGTAGAGATTCTTGATCTCTACAGAGCCTAGATGGATGGTACTGGATGGTCCCCAATGTAAAACGTACTGGTACCAGGGGGCGACGAATGGTCCCAAATTATAAAGCATCCACAAAAGCCTCTCCTTCCTTTCGTATTTATCAACTGACATAATACCCTGTTCCGTTGCATCAGCCCAAAAGACACTCCTCTCAAAGACAGCTAAACGCGTTGGAGCTGGTACGCTTGTAAAGCCTAAACAGAAACAGTGCAATGTAAGAAAAGAGTAAAACTATAGGGAAGTAGGAAAAACCAGACAGTTCAATAAACTCCTTTCACCTTGGAAAAAAAATAATTACGCCCCTTAGCTACTCTTGGATAGCCAATATTAAAGATATCTGAAGAATTTAGCGTTATGAAGTATTCTTGATGGAGTCAGGGCCAGCATATTTATCAACTGACCCTGTTTCGTTGCATCAGCCCAAAAGACACTCCTCTCAAAGACAGCTAAACGCCTTGGAGCTGGTACGCTTGTAGCGCCTAAACAGAAACAGTGCAATGTAAGAAAAGAGTAAAACTATAGGGAAGTAGGAAAAACCAGACAGTTCAATAAACTCCTTTCACCTTGGAAAAAAAATAATTACGCCCCTTAGCTACTCTTGGATAGCCAATATTAAAGATATCTGAAGAATTTAGCGTTATGAAGTATTCTTGATGGAGTCAGGGCCAGCATATTTATCAACTGACATAAAACCCTGTTTCGTTAGACATAGACATAGAAGTAATAAAGTTAAAAAGAAAGTTCCCCTTTTCTTCATTCAATTAACAGAGAGAAGGAGAGCGAGTGTCGCTTATGCAAAGGGATTAATTAGGCATCAAAGAAAAGTAAAAGCGAGCTGATATATGAAAAGGAGGTGTGAAGAGCTTTATAAGAACCCCAAAGCTTTGAATATATTGAATGGTTAAATAGATAAGAGGAAACAGTTTGAGCTAATTGATGCAGCGGGTTAGGTTTGGGATATGAGCATCAGTTTTAACACATCAGTTTTAAGACTAAGCCGCATAGCCTAATTTTAAAGTGGCGCCCGACCTGCTACTAAGTGGCACTACTATTACCACTTTTAACACGATTGCGGTAATCAAAAATAAGGTTTGTGACATTTTGTGCCATTCGTAGTCCACGCTTCGACTCATCTCTTTAGAGAATACTGTGATTGTTACATGGACCGATATGAGTCTACTTTCGATTCTGATGTATCGTTTAGAATTTTTTTAAATAATTCCCTTTGGATAGTTACTAGTTAAAAATTATTTTCATTTTACTTATTGGGTTCCTCTCGGGTCTTGACATCCCTCTTATTGTCCTATTTCTAGTTCAAAGTAAATTTTTTGTGCCGTCGGATGGGGTGTCTACTCTGGCGTGGCAAGTGATTAACCATAGTTTTTTTTATCTTATTTTGGTTTGCAGAGTCTTTATTTGGTATTGAGGATCCATTCATTTCTTTATTGTTTTTTTCTTGTCGATGCAAAGCGAGCTTGTCTCTCCGCTACATCTTTATGTGTAATTATGATAGAATAATAGATGAACCTGAAAAAATAAACCTGAACCCATTCTGTCGATTGTATATGGGGGGGGGGGGGTGCTGCTATTGATGCTAAAAGTACTGATCACCAACTGGTAGCGTTTAGGGTTGACTTAAAGCTGAAATTTTGGAACGGAGACTACCTCCCGGGAAGCTATTATGTTGGTAGTTTCCAGGATGGGAATTTGAGAGAAAAAATCCAGGAACAGTTGAATACTAAACTAAAGAGTTTAAAATTTAACAATGTGCAAGATGGATGGAATAATTTTAGGAAAACTATTTGTAAAGTTACTGATGGTGTCATGGGGAAGAAAGTTAGGTCCTCAGCTAGGAATATTAGTGAAAAAGCTTTATGTTTAATATAAAGGAAAAGAGGCTTGTACAAGAATTATCTGATTGATAGATCATATGAAAACAAAAGGAATGTAAAGAAAGTGGAGAAAGCATTAAAAATGAACTAAGGAGGTGTGAAGTGGAGGTCTTGGATAAAATTGTAGGATCTGGAAGATGCAGCAATCCGGCAAAATTGTAAAATATTATACTGACGTGTTAATAAATTGAGAGAAAGTAGTCAATCTGGACTTGTCGCAGTTAGCCAAAATTAGTGATAAGGAACAAGTCAAAGAGAAATGGGCTGAAAATTTTGAGAATATGCTAAACTGAGATAGAGTTGCAGGAAAAGATATAGAGGAAAATGAAAAAGTTTGTAATATCTTGGATATAAAGAAAGATTTGTTTAGAGATTAGATTTGCCGACCAAAGGTCTGCGTTGCGCAGGTACCGATCTCCTGATTCAATGCCTTCGGCCGGCAGTGCAGTACGTGGTTGGGGGCAAATCATCCGATGCTTCCCGTGATAGTACTAAAAGAATTAAAAAATAATAAGGCTCCAGGTGCTGATAGTGTGGTAAATGAGTTTCTTAAATATGGCTGTCCTGAGGGTAGAAATAAGCTACTGAAGATTATGAATATGATTTTTGAAAAAGGGAAAGTACCTAGCGATTTTTAGGAAACCTTAATTAAACCACTGTATATGAAAGATGATAAGAGTAAGTGTGGTAGTTATTGAGGAATTAGTCTGGTCTCTGTAGGCAGCAAATTTCTTAGTAATATGATACTTTTTAGACTAAGAGATGCTGTAGACAAAGTTTTAAGAGAAGGACAGTGCAGCTTTAGAAAAGGTAGAGGATGTGTCGACCAAATTTTCACTCTTAAGTTAATAACTCATAAGTGCCTGAGTTTTCAAACACCTTTGGTCCTCAGCTTTATGATTATAAGCAAGTGTTCGATTCTGTTGATAGAAGAGCTTTGGACAAGGCTTTATCCTTGTATGTTATACAAGACAAATACGTTAAAGTGATTAGTGCTATGTATGAGAATAACACTGCTGCGGTTAAGGTAGGAAATGAGGTTAGCAGCTGGTTTCATATCAATTCAGGAGTTAAGCAGGGTTGTGTTCTTTCCCCCTTTTTATGGATCATTTTCATGGATTTTGTCTAAAGGAGCACAGGAAAGGCAATGGGAGACCACGGAATCAAATGGAGAGAAAAAACTCTCATGGACTTAGATTATGTTGACGATTTAAGCAGTCTAGATGAAAGTGTTAGCCAAATGAATGAACTTTTAGAGGTTTTTCAAGTTCAGGGTGCTGGAATAGGTTTGAAAATAAATATTAAGAAGACTAAGTCTTTTAGGCTAGGAATAAGTGAAGATGTAAAGGTGATGTTGGTTAACGAAAAGATTGATTAGGTGGACAGCTTCACTTACCTTGGTAGCATTATTAGTAAAGACAGTGGGAGCAGTGAAGATGTTAAAAGTAGAATAGCCTAGGCTCAGGGGGTTTTTACAGATAGAAAAAAGTTTGGAAGAAAAAGAAGGTAAGTTTGCAGACCAGGATTAGAATATTAAAAGCTACAGTGATGAAAGTGGTCAAATAGATAGATAGATAGATAGATCGTGTATTTCAAAAGCTCAAGAGCCATATTCACACAAAAATTTATGAAATACAGAGAAATCACAACAGAGCAAATTACGAAACAGACATTAACATGATACATAGCTAAAAATACCTTATGGTAAATTATCGAAAAAATAACGTTAATTCCACATAATTAATAATAATTAATTGTAAAAACTTTTCCTTCTTTCTAATCCCTTCTCTATGTACGCACCTATACGAAATATTGTGGTTGGATTACTAATTTGTAAAATTTTAGGAAGCAGCAAAACAATCCCATGTAAGTAATTTTCCCTTATATCAGAGAGCACCGGGCACTTTCGGAGAAAATGGTCCAAATCTTCGTCCTCATCCCTACAAAGAGGACACACATACCGACCATCAGGATGTACTATCCCCCTGTCGAACACCATTTGCCTGCTCTGGATTGGAAGGCAATTCGCACTAAGCTGAATCCATCGACACAAAATCATAGCCGGTAAATTGAATTTAAAATAAATTTCCTCTCCAAAACTAGGTTTAAGCTGATTATAATGATTCAATGTAGCAGAATTTAAAACCAGCCCTTGCCAATACTGAATTTCTTGACCCTCTAAGATAGATCGGACCTAGGTCACTAAATTTTTCGGTAGATAATGGAAGCCAAGGCCATCCGTCCATAAGTAAGGCATTCCTACTTTTTCTAGTAATGACCTACTTTGGGATGGCCATGACTTTTAAGACGCACAACCCAACATCTGACAATAAGCTACTCTTGCTAGTCCAGCTTCATTACACCTAATGATCTTCAACCAAAATCTAAGCATCAAAATAGACCTACGTAGTTTTAACGATAACAGGCCCATACCACCTTTCAGAATCTGTGTATGAGTTGCCTGATGTAATCCAAACAACCTTTTATAATACTGGAGCTGGAGGGACTCCAACATCTGTGCCGCTTCTCCGCCCCATATCTCCGCTCCATATTCTATTGCTGGTAAAATTTTTGTATTAAATATTCTTTTATGCATTTTTAGATTTTTAATTCCCATTATCGTCGGATTTCTATAAATTGCAGACATGGCCACTTTACCTCTATTAATTAGTTTCATCAACATGACTCTTTAAACTTCCATGTTCCAATAAAACAAATCCTGAATATTTTATTCTTTTACTTACTTTCAGTTCCTTATTATTACATTTAAATATATAATTATCTTCGCCACTTGTTTTCCTTTTTTTAAAAATAACAACTTCACTCTTTTCAACATTCAGCCTTAATTTTTTCATCTGCAAATATTCTTCTATAAGACTCAAAAGCGTCTGCAGATCTTATGGTGTACTAGTCACCAAAGCAATATCATCTGCAAATAATAGTAGTGATAGTTTATGGGTCCCTAGACTAACTTTCGGAGTCCATCTATTCTCTAGAAAATCAACAACATCATTTATAAAAATATTAAACAATTTAGGAAAAAGAGTGCTGCCTTGTTTTACTCCCAGCTTAATATTAAAAAGCCTAGAAAACCTGTTACCAACTAACACGATTCCACTCACACAAATATACATACTATCAACCTCACAAACAAATGAGGGAGGCAAATTCTAAACAGGGCATCCTTCAATAGCTCTCTGTCGACACTGTCGAACGCCTTGTGGAGGTCCGAAAATCCCACATAAAGACAAGTTTTTCTCTTTCCATATTTATCAACTAATGCCCTTAAAATAAATATTGTATCTACCGTCCCGTAACCTGTCCTAAAACCTTCTAGATCTTCATGTATTATATTATTTTTCTGTAACCATTTAGAAAGCCTGGTATCTAGTATTTTCTCCATTACCTTACTTAAAAGAGGGACAAGCGCTATTAAACGCTAATTCATGTGCAACTTAGGGTTTCCTCTCTTAAAAAGCAGCATAAGCAATGATCTCTTCCACTCATTTGGCCACTGTCCTTAAGTTAACACCTTCTTACAAAGAAAAACAATTATCGTCATAAAAATTGAAAGAAAATTCTTAAATTATTAGTACACCATCAACACCCGCAGCCGAACCTCCTTTTAAATTCTTGAATACAAACTTAACCTCATCATTACTCACTTCCCCTGCTAAATCATAATCATGTTCCTTCATAGGATAAACAACCATCTCTGTAGTATGTGATACCTCTTGTATTTCTGCAAAATCACCTTCCAAGCTTTCCAGGCCATGAATTGGCTTCTGGAGCCACCTGTGTATTTCCTTTTTCATTTCCAATATCATTCCTTATATAACCCCAAAACTTCTTAAAATTTTTATTTCTAAAATCATCTGCAATATCCAGTTTTTTCTTAATCTCAAACTCTTTTTTCTCCTTTTAATTAACCTTTTATAATCTCTTCTTTTATCTTTATATTCGGCTAATCTTAAACTTTGATCTTCAGCTCTATCACATTCTTTTAAATGACTCAATAAATATCTGACCTTTTCTTTCATTAACTTACATTCCAAATCAAATTATTACTCGTTTTTTCAGATTACACGATACTGCACAACTCCAAATTATTTCATTTAACTCCATAATTATACCATGTATATCTTTTCCATCTTCTTCTAGCGCTTTCAACTTATTTGTTACATGCAACTTCATAAGCTCCCTTTTAAATGTTTCGAAATCATTATCAGTTAAGTCATATCTAATTCGTTTTCCTAAGCCCTCTAATCTAAGCTCCCCATCACATAAATTTCTAACTCGAGGAACATCATCCTGAAGCTTCCCAGTCTTCAGCTCAAGCTTAATAGCTCTATGATCGGATCCAACTAAATCTAGCACATCAATATCAATCGATTCAGGTACAAATTTCGTATTAATCAGAGCATAATCTACAACGCTTGGAGTAGGGCCCGAAAGGCAAGTAAACTCACCCAGACCCTTATCATTTCCAAACCTTCCATTCGCAATGATCAGACTATGTTCCCCGCAAAGCACCAGGAGCTTTCTTCCCCAAACATTTATTTTTCTTTTTTCATCCTTATTACTTCGCGGTATTCTGCAACAAATTGGGACCAAATCCCCTAAATCTGGGATTAATAAATCTGGAACCTCAACCTCAACGCCGGTATAAACATTAAAATCTCCCATCAAAACGCACTCAAAATCACTAAAACTTTCTTGTATTAGCGACAGTTCACCATCTAAAATTTCCCAAGTATTTTCTCGATTATAAGAACTATTTTGTGGAGGGATATACACAACGCGCAAAATTAATCTCATCCCACATTTAAAACAAATACGCAGCCAAAGTAAATTTTCAGATCTACTATTAACTCTTTCATAAGCATCAATAGCTGATGATTTAATCAAAACCAAAATACCACCATAATGTCTATTATTTCTTGCTGGTTTACGCACCAATTGTTCAACCAAATACCCTGGGAGAGGTGACATAGGAGAATGATCGTTCCATGTTTCAATAAACGAAATCACATCAAACGAAAGTAATTCACCATATAAATAAGGCAACTTATCACGTAGTCCCTCTATGTTACATGGCACTAAACTCAGTATATGGCTCTTTATTTCCTATGCGTCTATGCTTTCTGTCAGTGCATTAATATCACTAGCCACTTCTTCGAGTTGCTCGTTCCTGGCCTCTGTCGAGGAAAAGCCAAAATGGTAATACTCACGACTGCGACTATTAATATCTGTTGGCACTCGCTGTCTATTATCAACAAAATCATGGGAAAAACCACTGCGAGGTCTTCTGCTAAGTCCTTTCCTTGGAGAATGGTTTCCTCTGGGTGCCACGTTACGAGTGCCTGGTCGATGTAGGTCTTTAGGGCTAATAACAGCACTAGCAGATCTTTTAGTTGCCGATACTGCCTGAGAATAGGCTGTTGATGGTATCTCTGTCTCGGCATTACTATCACTGGCATCACTATCTAGCCCCATATAACAGCACGATAATTTGGGAGTCTAGCACAAGGAGGTGGACCAAGATTTTTAACTGGCGCCAAGTTACTTTTAACCTCAATCACAGACTTTCCATCGTACCTGAATAGTCGGCCTTTGATAAACAGCTTGTCACCTCGTAGCTTTGCAGCACAGCCGTCGTTCTGTGCAAGATTCTTAATTTCCTTTAATTGTTTACGGGCTTCTCTTTTTTTAGCCGAGTAATCTGGGGCCACCGATAGACCTACTTTCTCAATAAGGAACTATTTCTTAAGATGTAGTCTTTGATTTCGACCGAGTTTAGCTTCATTACTACTGACCCTGATTTCAATCTAAAAATGTCACGTACATCACATCGACTTATTTTGAGAGAAGGCATAGCACATTTTAATAAATTCATTATTTCTTGCTTCACAGTATATTGGCCAAGGTGTTACGGAGCATAATTGTAAATAATCAAATGTGTTCTTTTCTGCTCTGCTTCGAGATAGTTGGCTCGTTCAGATGTGATTACTAGGTCTGATTTCACATTTTACAGCTCTTTTTTAATTTCTTCATTTGTCTTAGCATTGCTAGATAGCTGTGTACTAATGTTATTCATCTGTACTTGTAAGGCAGCAATGCTATCTGAAAGTCCAGGAATTGCATGAACTTTCTCCGTAAGCGCTGGTCATAAATCCATTTTGAAATTTATTTCTCGCAAAAACTGGGCATTTTACATTTTCTCAGCCTCTATTGTTTGGTTTGTCATTTTCACACTTTGGATCTTATAGATGTACAAATGTAGTCCTTAATTAGATCTATTATCGTAACAAAGCAATAAGTTATTTTTCTTGCCTTCAAAAAAGATAATCGCAATTTTGGCACAAATCCACACACAGGTAAAAATTGGTTATGCAAGCTGTCCAGATTTAATCCTGTATTTTATCTGATAGAATTGTTCTTAACTCTCTGAACTCTGAATCAATACTGATATGGCTCTGAAGCTTGGGTGCTCCAAAAAGCGGATGAAGATTTGCTAGATGTTTTCCAGAGAAATTTCCTACGGATTATTCTGGGTAAACGGCTGACGGACCGTATTTCAAACAGTAGGCTGTAAGAGAAGCGTGGTTCTATCCCACTTCTTAGGGCTATAATGAGAGAAAGGTTGAGACGGCTAGGGCACGTTCTACGGATGAAGGATGACATATTGCCAAAGATTGTCCTTTTCGGCCAGCCGTCTAGCGCTAAACGGAAAGCAACTCGTCCGCAATTTAAAGGAAATAGGAACTTCCTGGGAGGGTGTAAAGAGGGAAGCTTTGAACAGATTAGGAGGAGCTGGTGTAGCTGTGTTGGTCTAAGGCGGCTTGGTGATGCGGTGAGTTGTTAGTAGTAGTAGCAGTACCCAAATGTAGATACCCGATTTTTTCAGCGTTGATATATTTAGAAAACAGAGGCTGTGACATTATTATTATTATTTTCCCCGAAAAAAAGTTTTTTTTATTTACACAATTACTTGTCAATAGCAGTCTTAATATAAATTAACATTTTACCGAGTTAGTGAATAAAATAATGAAAGAGATTTAAAGCCACACTTGTAGTCCTTTTTATTTATTTTGATACTATTATTTTATGTAGATAATTAATTTTGATTCTATGACTTCAAAGGCTAATCATTCGTCTATCATCCGTTAACTATATGTTCCTTAAACATATGGGCTAAATATGCTACTGAAAATCTACACGCAAAAGAAAGGTTAAGGTATTTTTTCCCACTTCAAGCAAAATTCTATGAAAAATATATTGAAAAATTACAAAACCTGGCCCTGTTGGCAAATTAATTTAAATTTTATCCGATTTCAGCAATGTTAAAGATTTTAATAACTTGTCTAATGAACTTAATTACCCAAAACATCGATTCAGAGTAAAAATAAACTTTAAAAATTGTTCTTTAAAATTGTAACCATGGAATATTAAACTTGAAGATTTTAGCAAACGAACAAAGAAAATTCTTCTGTTTAAAGCTAAATTGCCCTTCAAAACACACATGTGAAGTTTGATGCTGCTATTGATCATTTAACACCAGGTGAGGGAAGATTCCCAATCAAATGAAACCTAACAATCCACCTTGTGCAGAATAAAGAAATGTATTGCTTTCCTTAGTGATCAAACTTGTCAATAGCAGCATCCCTCTCTTTTAGAAATATCTTGTAACATAACATCTTTTCGATTTCTGTAATCAAATATTCATACATTATTCGAACAGCAAGGGGTTCAATCTCATTTTCTAGGGTTATAATGAAAGAAAGGTTAGGGTGCATAAGTCATTGTAAAAACATGAGGTATGAAGTTACCATAAACTATGGTTTTAAGCAATCTGTCTGGTGTTAAATGAAAAGCAAGCCTTCCTTGATGGGGTGAGAAGAGGCAATAAAAGACGATTCAAAGGAAATGGGAATTTCATGAAAGAGAAATTATGGTGAGGATGTGCATGCAGTACGGCAGTTAAGAGGGGACGGAGAAAGGGTTCTGTGTCTCCTAAATTGCCTGTACCTCTGTAAACTTGAAATAACACGTTTTGGGGGCATTTTAGCAGGAAATAAATAAAAGTTCAAATAGGGATAAAATCCTTTTAATAGACAGTGATCATGGTAACACTGGTAGAAATTCACAAAAATACCAGATATTTCGGTCACATATGCAGTGACCGTCATCAGTAGCAAAACTGATGTACTACTGATGATGAAACAGTTTTACTACTGATGACGGTCACTGCATATGTGACCGAAGTATCTGGTATTTTTGTGAATTTCTACCACTGTTACCATCATCACTGTCTATTAAAAGGATTTTATCCCTATTTGAACTTTTATTTATCGTCATGAAAAGGCAGTGTGGTTTCCGAAATTATTTTAACAGGAAAACACCTTATTCTTGATTTTTTCATTGGGAAAAAAAATCTAGATATTGAAAAATGTATTATCCCCCCCTAAATTTTTGTGAACGGATTCCCCTGGGTTCATAGACAGCTAAGTTTTGTCCTGCACAGTGCTAAATAAAACGCAGCCCTGTGTTGGCCTCAGGCGGTGGTCCTCAGTTGTAAATAATAGTAGAGTAGTAGTGCTTGAAACTATACCTTGAACAACAAGAGATCTATACTTTCCATCGTAGTCAGCGCTTTCAATATATTTTAGCATTGGGTCGCACCAATAAACCCTTTTTGAAGGAAGGTCAACAGCGACACCATTTGCTTTGTAAACTGATTCTGATATGATAGGCCGTAATTTTGAGCCGTCCATGTTGGCACGAAGAACTTTTGAGCTGTCGGCAATAAACATCAACCTAAAAAACAAACTTTGTTTTTTGAATACATTCGTAAATATTACCTTGAAATAGTGCTTATACTGCTAGCAACAAAATTACGTGAAATATTTATATTACGCTCATTAAGTAAAAATTACTGTGAAACGATAATACATGCTCCATTTCTACTGAAAAAATGTTAATAACTTAATTCAAACATAATTGTAAATCCCTGAAAATGCGTTTACCTTGGCTCGGAATACTTTTAAATTTTGATATTTATATGTCTAATATTTACAAGTTAAAATTATGTGTAAATAAGTAAAAATAGAAAAAATAAAGAAATTTAAATATTTGAAAATTAAAATATTAGTAAATAAGTAAAAATAGTTTATTAATTTAAGATTTCTAAGTCAGTTAATACTTTAAACAGCGTTTACATGTAAAAAAAATAGTTGTATTTTCGACATAAAACCTTTAATTTCGTATGTTGTTTTCCTAGACCACATTGCCGTTCTATGACGAACAAATAAACTTTCAAATAGGGATAAATATATTTATTTAGATAGTGAAAAAAAAAAAAAAAAAAAAAATAGGTACAGAAGTCCAGATATTTCGATCACACATGCAGCAACCGTCTTCAGTAGAAATACTAAAATAATAAAATTGAAACTAGCATATTTATACAAAACAAAATAAATAAATTTTCGGGTCATTCATAAAATAATGAACTTCCGGATTATTCACTAGATTATTTTCAGAGTGACTTCATTGACAAGTTCATTCAAAGTTTTGATGTAAGTTTCTTCTTTACTATTGCCCAAATGTAAAACAAAATTTCCAATGAAGGTGGCAAAGTGTTTGTCACAAAAAATTGTGACTAGGAAATTTTCGGTCTTTTCATTAGCTTAAAATTTCACACAGAACACGAATCAGGTGGATTTTAACTATTTGCTTTCTTTACAAGCTCATCAATATTCGTCATATTACTTACCCTGTCGTGGGAGTTTTGCCCCTTTTCAGAAATTAAGCAAGTTTTCTCTCTTGCTCGCCACCTTTGATAGGTAACTCTAACCTCCAGAACCTCATAGAACCTCCCGCTTCTAGGTGGCCGAAGTCATTCCTTACTGACAGTTCGTAATCACGAACTGTTTAAAATAATTTAAGGAATCATATTTCTCCGACTACTACTACTATTACTAATGCTAACAACTCGCCGCAGCACCAAGTCGCCTGAGGCGAACACAGCTACACACGGTCCTCCTTCATCCCAATCTATTGAAAACCTCCCTCTTTACACCTTCCCAGGATGCTCCAACTTCCCTTAAATCTTCTTCGCGACATCCTTCCACACCAACCGCGGACGACATGCTTTCTGTTTAGCCCTAGATGGTTGGCCGAAAAGGACAGTCTTTGGCAATCTGTCATTTTTCATCCACAGAATGTGCCCTAGCCATCACAAACTTTTTCTCATTATAGCCTTAAAGCAGAATTGAACCACAATCATAATTCTGGCTCGATTAATAGATAGAACTGAGACGAAGGAATCCAATGATATGACTATGGGTGTACCTTTGGTGCAAGTTATAAATGTAGGTGTATTGCAAAATCCTTAGTTCTAGAGGGAACATATTCTTTAAGAAGTAAAATAATTGACAAAGAAGCAAAATGTTATTAGTGGCATCGATTACAATAGACTGCGTGATCATTGTTGAAACTTTTAGCAAAATGTATTATTTAAAAGAAAAAAAGTGATTTTTTCGAATTTAGAAGACTAGCCCCCCCCCCCCCCGCCTGAGTATATAATGCTTATACTCTTTCTTGAGTATATATATACTTATTCTATTCTCATACGCGTATTTTCTTTCAAAAGCATAGCATATATTAAATATGTAACTTAACCTAGGTACCTCCCCCCCCCTAAACCCCCAAAAAACAAGTTTAAATATCGTAAACGCAATGAAAGCTACTCTTTGCATTCCATTTCAAGAGACCGCTATTGAGAAAGAAACAGTCTGGCGGGTTTCGTCTCTCATTAGTATATAAAAGCGACCATAAAGCGCACCAGTACCGTTCTATGAATTTAGAAGACTAGCTCCCCTCCCCCGCCTGAGTATATAACGCTTATACTCATAATCGGCGTTATCAATTACACAGTTTTCCGTCGTCCAATCTTCTGCTGCTCACTGACCACCTACTAGTCACTGACAATCTAATTATATATATACAGTGGTTGATAAAAAAACAGTAGTAAAAATGGGATCTGAATTCTTTTTTTCTTCTTTGTGAAGACTTAATCTAATTGGCCTCTGAATGGTTCAATTAAATGGCTGCTTCAAATAAATGGTTACTAATGGCAGCTTAATTATAGAAAATAAGATATAATCTTGATAGCATGATTTCAATCACTCAGATTTGCCACCCCAAGTGAGTTATCACTATTTGTAGTCATTTTTTGCCTAAACAAAAGTTAATAAATCAGCACATAAATCACTAGATTATTAAAGATAATCACTAAATAAATCAACAAATCAATAAAATCTAGTGTTTTTTTCACTATGTGACAACCCTGGTTGGTACATCGAAATGTGGGTTCTGATTTTTTTTTTTTTTTTTTTTTGTGAAGGCTTGATGGAATTGGCCTCTGAATGGTTCAATTAAATGGCTGCTTAATAACAGAAAATAAGATATAATCCTGATAGCCTGGTTTCCATCTCTCATTAAAATAGGAAAAATTATAAAAATAAGAAAAATGAGATTATAGATCAAAGAAATTCCGTTTTGCCTGGAGAAAAGTTCTCCCAAACGATTAGTTATTGTTCAAAATGCACATACCCGCTTGAATAATTGCCAACAGTATTTGGGAAACCCAAACTAACAAAATCTTATCTTCTTATTCTGACATTATTTTTGAACAATAGGTTTTCTATCGAAATATTTTAGTTCATTAGCTTGCTAGTAACTCTTAGCCTATGCTAATTGGTGAAATTTTTTTATTGAGTCAATTTTCTCTTGTAGATGTTTTCCAGCAATAACTCGGTGAAAATTTTTTTGATTTCAAATGCTTGTAGACGAAATAAGGTATTTTTTCAAACCTAGACCTTCCTTTAATTACCTTAAAATGTTTAGGCATCCTTGCGCAACAAATAAAGTAGTTTTACAGTTTTAAAGTACCAAGGACAGTGGAAATGAAGTCTGATTGAAATCAGTAAAGTGGAAATTTGCACAAACATATATGCGTTAAAAAATTATGAAAAATCAGTAGTTCAGTTCTCAATGAAAAAGATCTCAACATGCAGTCCAAACAAAGGTGGAAAAAAGTGGCGAAGAATAAGCTAAAAATATATGGGACCAAAAGGCTTAAGAAAGTCTACCTTTCCTTTGAAAATGTAGTTGTCTTTTGGAATTTTTTTCGGACAAAAACGTTGTCGAGTTTAACGAATTAGTTTTGCTTATTTATTTTTGCGGTTGAATGCGATAACACAGGCGAAAATGTGGTACTACACTAAAAGCTTCATAAATTTGAAACAGAAAAAGAAGAATTTTTGAAAATTCCTTCTTCTTGATATTAATAGACCTAAAATGGGTCTACAGGAGGGAGGGCAAAATACGATTTTACTTTGATGTCTTCGGTACTTTAATAATTCTGCGTTTCATTGCGAGGATGAAATTTGTGGATAATTTTGTTTGTCCCAGCATCTATTTCTGGAGTTTCCACACCTAGGTGCAAGAAATGCTTTAAAGGGGTGTCTATCAGATTTGTTACTATTTGTGTTCCCCTATCGTACAGGCCCGATATAAGAGCATTAAAATATGGAAAACTTATTTAAGGGTAGAAATATGTAATTAGTGAAGAACCAAGAACCTCCTCGAACCAAGAAGCTTCTACCTGTTTGACAAGCTTCATAGCTTCTAGGTCTCGACCAAAAATATGAAGCTTGCAAGAGTGAAAACTGGCTCTAGTGGTAGCGGCTCTAGTGGCTCACTAGCGCCAATGACATCTAGCGTATCGTGATTGAGTTCCCTTTTAGCTTATCCTCAGTTGTTGCATTTTTTTTTCTCAGGTTATTTAAAATGCAGGGCAGCGTAAAGAAAGCATAATTCTGTCACCAGTAGACCTACCAGCTTAAAGTCAACTACCACAAATTACCAGCCAAGATTCTTCCAAATTAGCCTAGGCCTTCTTTGTGCAGGCTCGGTTTTCCAAAAAATTTTGGGAAAAAAAGTAGATTACTTTATTCAGTTTTTTTTTGAATTTTCACCTCTTTTTAAGTAATAACACGCTGCGCAGTCAGTGGCCTATTTTAATCCCATTGGTCCATGCTTTAATCGCCGAAGAGCTAAATCTTATATGCCTCATCTGCTCTTTGGTCTGGACTGCGATAACACCTTTATGGGTCATGACATCTTAACCTTGTTAGGAGGTGATCCCCCACCGATACATCCTTGACGTTTCATATTTTTTTTTTTTTTTTTTAATGAAACAGCTAAAATGCCTGACAGAAATTTTTCGAAGACACGATATTAATTGCAAATGTGGCAAAGCGAACTCCAAATACAATACATGCAACTTTATACGATTTCTCATATAATTCCTTATATGTTATCCACACAACTCAGATATTTTTGTACATTTTTCTTTAATTTCCATGATTCCTATGATGAAGATAAACTGATATACATCTATCTATCTTTATATATTCATCTAGTTAGGCTAGTGTGCAGAATCTCAGCAGCAGGTGGGTTTTTCCTGATCTGAGTTACACAATGGGTACAATCATAAAGATTAAAACTGATAATACAAAACATTAGGAAATGACCTTGAAGTGGCACGCTATTTTGAAATTCCTACCGGTGAAAGGCTGCACAACAAGCAACAGAACCCATTAACGCTGTGTCTTTGTTGTTTTTAAGATGATTGATCTAATGTACTTAAAGTGACTGATCCTCATCATAATTTACTTATTGAGACTTGTGTTACGTGTGAACCGTCCAAGGACGGTTCACACGTAACGTCCACCAGAATAAGGGCACAAATTTGTCTATCCCTTACGGTAGGCCCAACAATTTCCAGCTATTTGGAATATGAAGATGGCTTTAAACGATTGTTTGCCTGTTATTCCAAGAAAATTCATGGTGTCAATTCTAAACTTGGTCAACCTTCCTCAGGCTTCCTATAGGACCATAGGCAGGCATGCCTTGTTTGGCTCTTATTCCAGACAATATAATGGTCCTATATCAATTTTAAATCCTTGGTCAACCTGCTTGAGACTCTAGGCAGGCGTGCCTTTCCAAAAACTAACACACAAGTACTTGTCCAATAAGAGTCATACTTACTCCCACCATTTACCCGTACCATTTAAACACTTTTTGTCTCTTAATTACTCGGACTATCTGTCTTGGCTTTTTTCCTACAATTAGCCATGCCTTTATGCTTACTGCAAAATACTGGATTTTCAATTCAATGTTTGTTGTCTTGGCAAGTTATGTCTTCTTTTAGCCTACAACCCTCTCTATGCAGGAGTTGGGGCAATTTAAGTGTGTCTACTTGTCTGAACGGCGTAGCCACCGTTCAGACCGATCATAACCGACCGATCTATAACGAACACGCTTGGTTCGACGGAAGTTCGACATCATTTGGGATAAACTCAGATAGAGGCATACCATATACATGGCTCTGTATATGGTTATAGATCGAACTTCCGTTCGATCACTTTTCTCCATAAGTATTCATGGAGAAAAGTGATATTGTCATGATCTTGCAATGTATATTAGAAATAGACAAGCTTTACTACTTGATTTTTTTATCTCTTAGCTTGGTCACCCCAAAAGCGTTTCGGTAAGGGCCAGGGCCTCTTAGTTTTGGTAAGTTGTTATCTATTATCAAATCTCATACGTTATAAAGGCCTAGTTCATGTATAAATAATTTCTGAGACCACAATGACTAATCGTGATAAAACAAAAAATCGCGAAGAAAGGAAGAAAACGAGGACAATTAAGAGCCAGTGAAAAAATTGAAATAAATTAAGCAAATATTTCGGTCAAGACCTCCTCTTGACCGTCCTCAGTGCAGAATAAAACTGATAAAAATATAAAAACCAAACCTTAAAATAAAAATACCAACAGCAATTGGGGAACAAGTTATCTGAACATAAGTCCTCAATCGACAAGGCCATGAGGTTACGCCAAAGGCCTGAGGTTTTGATTCCGCCTTGGCGCAACATATGTACGAGAGTCCACACCATTTCCTTTCGTTTGACGAAACCTCCATTGTTGAGACCGTTGAAGGTCTCACGCAGGTTTTCAGGGAGGCAGTTGAAATAAAAAAGCACATTCACCAAAAGGTAGCTCTCAATAGGGACACTGGAGAAATTTTTCAAAGTCCCATTTAAGACAAAATTATTAATTCTGATTGTTTATACATACATCCAAAAAAGTTATATTGTGCAATCGAATAGAGTCTCCGATAATAGTCAAACTAGAAAGCGATTAGCCCTTAAGAGTGCTTTACGCAAAATGAAATTCTGAAATGCCATTTAGACTTGTGTTTTTAATTCAGTTACCCTTTCACCGTTACTAAGAAAGGGTCGTCCAATTTTAGTTAGGTATTTTTATTTTAAGGTTTGGTTTTTATATTTTATCAGTTTAATTCTGCACAGAGGACGGTCAAGCAGAGGTCTTAACCGAAATATTTGCATAATTTTTTCACTGGCTGTTAATTGTCCTCGCTTTCTTCCTTTCGTCGCGATTTTTTGTTTTAGTTCATATATTAAAAAGGCACCCGTAAGTGCGTACATAGGGTGAGGGACTTCAATCCCGTGTCCTTATTGCGAATTTTTTTAACTTGTTTCTATAATTCTCTTCTGTCTAAATTTTTTCTTACTCACCTCCTCATTACCACAAGATGTCGGACCCTTCAAAAATAAATTCTTACAGACGTCCCTGGCTGCAAGAGAGATGAACTTTCTGGTATTTTTTTAAATTTTCAAATAAATCTACCTAAATTAATACCCCCCCCTCCTTCCCCGGAAGAGTAAATTTCTGAGCAGAGTCCTTCCTAAGACCCAAATCGAAAGTACATAATTTTTAGCCATGATTGGAAATTTCAACTCCAAGGTTGAGCACTTATTATAGGAAAAAAAACAAAGCAACCAGGTATGCATAATTTCAAAAATAAATAGCAATTATGTGACTTTATTCGACACGACGGTTCGAGATTACAATTTTACGCTGTCAGGTTGCATGATAGCAGTCAATCAAAGCAGCATCACGGAGGATGAACGTGTTATGTGAGGATCTTTAATTAATTGATGGTATAGGAGTTAAAGGTATTGAGTATTTCACAAAATCCCTTTTTTTTTAACGTAGTACCAAAATGAAAAAAAAAAAACATAGAAAAGGCAAAGATTCATTCAGAAATTATTTAAATATTTAAGGCATCAAACATTAAACAGTAAGAACGTTGCTTGAAAGATATAGACTATTGGTGGAGATAAAACGGCTCTTCGGCTAAAAAAACTATATGAGTCTGTGATGATATACATCCTCAAGTCTACAGGGTCACGAGTCTCACGGTTGTGATTCCTAAGTCTGAATGGACAAATTTCAATGGCAAGTTGATATTGTTTAATTCGTATAGTCATTCAGTCTGGCTTGGTTTTTGGTGGTTAATGAGTCGTGGCTGGTAGTTCGTCACCACAAAAGCCCACTCACAAAAAGCCCCACAAAAGCAGCACTCACAATAATTGGCCAAGCCCATGAGACTTCAATAGACAACGGAAAGTTTGGCGGCCTCAAAGCTTCTCTCTACAGCTGAAATTGCGACTGTTTAATGACATCGTCATGCCAGCTCTGCTTTAAGCGGCCAAAACGTGACACTTGAACCAGGAACGGGAGAATTCTTGCTTTCAAGAACTGAAGTCTCAACATCCACTGGCAGCAAGGACAATCAACCAATCCGTCTGCGACAAGATGGGTCAGGCTCTTGTGACACATGTCATAAGAGGTCACCGACGGAGATACCATGGCCAATTACTATCCCAGGCTACCGAATGCAGCACCCACTGACAACCATCGGGTTCACGCCACAGAAGCAGAAACACCATGCACCGAATGTACCAGAAAAATCTGCAAAACCTGAACACATCAATCCGGCCTCTCTGGGAGGATATACTGGCAGCAGCAAATCTGTGGGAAAATTGGAAGCTAATTCTTGATGCCCTGACTGTCTCTGGAGGCACGGACGGATCTAAGGTCTAATATATGGTCTTCCTTCCGAGCCATGGATACTGGGGATATATAATGTGAATTTGATTTTCAATGTTTACATTGCTTGTTGTGATTATTTTAAATAAACTAAGTCTCCAGATCGATTATTTATATTATCTTGTGAAAAGTTTTTCGTGGAACACCACGCTATCCTAAAAGACCTTAAGAGATTTCTTATGTACATTGTATTGCAGTTAGATCTTGCGTAACAGACTTACAAAGGACCTTAAAATTAATCCTGAAACTAATCAGGATATTACTTTCATTGGTTGAACATAGTTGAATAGAAAAAACTGTTTTTCTATTTATTGCCGCTACAGTGCAGGACTTAGGTTTTATCTAAGGGGGGGGGGCAGTTTGCCGCCCTCTGCCGCACCATCAATACTTTAAACATTACAATTTTTGCACCAAAAATTACAATTTAAGCTTGTTTTGTCAACCCTCGGGCGTTCCACCTAAGGCGATTGTCCCCTTTAGCCCCCCTCCTTCCGGCATAGATCCGGTCCCGTGACACTATATGGCCAGTGGAGTTGTTACGAAACTGTGTAGGTATCAGTTATTTCAGCATTTGCTATCAGCAACGGTACTGTATGTGAAAACTATTACTATCATCTAATCCCACCATCTATCACTGTCTATACATGATTACTATAAATAGTACTTTAATATCCGAAACATTAGTGGAAGTGCCACAAAGAACCAATTCTCTTATTTACCTTGCCAGTGTAGAGTCTGTAGATATTAAAGCGGCTTTCACACTATATACGTACTGTCTATGCTAAGTGGTTAAGTTACTATGCGTTAATTATAACATTTTACACTTAATAGTCTTTTCACACTAGGCTAATGTAAAAATCCGTAGAATCATCATAATCATCGTCTAAAATCATTACGATCCTCCTAAGCAAATTATTCAAAAATCTAAAATGGGGATGGACATTCAAGCTCTGATTCAGCATAGGCTTTCTAGAAAAAAAATATATATTATTATTTTTAAGTTAGTTTATGGTTCATCTCGAAATTCCATTTCATTGCTCCGATATTGACTTTGGCCTAGACTCTATTAATTGCTCCCTAGGACATAAGGTGTCGGCAAAATTGCTCCGTAAGAAGGCGAAAAACAACAATTTTTGTAAGTGTGAAAGGTTCCACGGGGTAGTATGAAACATTTTTTCAAGGCCTAATAGGTGAGCATTTATGAGAATCCGACAATATTTATTACCGACAATATTTTGAAATGAGAAAAGAAGAAATCAAGTCTCCAAATCCCGCTAATGAAACAAAGTAAGTATTAACCCTTTATGTCAGTTGTGCTTGCTGTAGGGCAGGGGGATCATCCTCCCCTGGATTTTTCAACCCCGGCAAGATTTCAGAAATCCCCCAATTTTTGGCGTTTTCATTGAAAAAAAGAAGAAAAATTTCTCCAATAGATTTGAAAAATATAGTTGCCCTCCCCCCCCCCCAATCTCCCACCTCTGCAGCTTTTTCGTCAATTGGCCACACTGTTATGTGTATCTATTAAGTAATATAATAATCTAAAATAAAACAAAAGGCGGAAAATTAATAGGCAACAAACCAAAAGATAAGATTATGAGGGAAGGCTGCTAAAAAACAAAGACGAAAAACAGAAAAAAAATAAAATAGCATAGGGCAAATGCGATGAAAGGAACTTTTTTTTAGTTATTTGAAGATTAAGAAGAGTAAAGATTAAAGGACACCCTAGGCGGTCAATCATTTTGATCAAAAGCTCCCGTCAATCAATTGATTAAAGCATGATTGACCGTCTAGGAACCAACTGAGTCGTTCAAACTTCTATCAATCACCGCCAACGCTTGACTCAAGTGTCAAACAGGTTTCTAAATGGTCAATCATGCTTTAATCAATTGATTGACAGAAGCTTTTGATCAAAATGATTGACCGCCTAAGGTGTCCTTAAGATACACCCTATGAAGAAAAAAAAGACTCACCCAACAGTGGGGTCCAGGGCGATGTCGGTAGGATCAGTCAAATTGTTGCTAATTACAATTGCATGCCACCTTCCATCAAGTTCAAAGACATGTATTTTTTGTGCTAAGGCATCAACAACATAGAGTTTATCTCCAACCCAGTCAACTGCCACCGAAATTGGCACCCAATTGGAGAGGGCGATGATTTCAGTTCTCAATTGGCGACCCTCCCTAGTGGCATCTAGTGGGAGAGAGCATATTTTTTTTGTATCAACATCAGAAAAATAGATTTGCTTCAGTCGATAGTGGTAGTCAATTCCAGAGGCTGTTGAGGCATTGGATACAAGGGTCTGAAAATGAAGTACATTTGACGAGGGAGAAAAATCAGTGTAATGTTAAAAAATAGGGAAATACGCTTTAGGATCTAAAAAGGGGAACACATTATAAGGGGAAAATATAAAACAAAAAGCAGCCTAGCATCACAGAATATATATTCCTAGAAATGTTCAAGATTTCAAAATTATCAAAAAAATCAATTAAATAATAAAAGAGAGGAAAACCCCAAGAAAAGGAAAGAGATACAAACAAAAAGATAAAAAAAAACTAAACAAACATTTTTACTAATAGTATTTATCATAGTTGTTGAGGAAAACCGAAAGATTGGAATGAGTCACATTTTGAAATCTGAACACTTAATGGTGTCAATTAGACGGGACAGGAAAGCGGACACTTGCTCTTCTATATTTTTGCCACCCCTGTATTTTGAAATACCTTTTTGGGGATATTTTCATTGAAAAATGGTTTCTTTGGTATTTCCGCTGAAAAATTTGAAGAAATTGCCCCTCCTAGAATTTTGAGAAAAGATATTCTTGCCCCCCATGGCCACATTCAGGATATTTCTTCTTTTTTTTGGGGGGGGGGGTATTTAATTAGTTTTTTCTTTACAAAAAAAAATAAGAGACACATTAAAAACTTGTTTATATACATTCTTGTTACGTTTTTACAAGTTGGACAAAGACTTCGGGGGGGGGGGGGGCTCAAACCCCCTAGTTCCTGGGCATGGCCTTACTCCCCAATACTTTTGTGAATTGAAGTCACAGTTAACATTATTTATTATCAAATACTTTGATTTTTTTTTGGTTTTTCATAGTCAAGAATACGCTGTAAGTTTAATCTTTTTTTAATCTTTCCTATCTTTCAATTCTTTTCGCATATTCGCTACATAGCATGTCAAAAATCACTTAATTCATTAATGATTTCATGTCTTGCAAGCTAAATAAATATTAATTATTGTCAATCAAGAAGCTGCAAAAGAGACAGCTTCAACTTCTCAATATTTTGTCATTAACAACCAAAACGTTATCTAAACGTTAAATCTATCATATCTAACCGTTAAATCTAACATTTTCACAGTTTTGACATAATTTCCAAAAACCGTTTACTAAACTGTTTTGAAAGGGAGAATCAGAAGGGACACGTTGGTTGAGAGGGTCGAAGTCTGATTAAACTTATATTATCATCAAGGACGTATTCAGGGGAGGGGTTAGAGGTTTGGATCCCCCCCCCCGAAATATTTGCCCAACTCGTAAGAACGTAATAAAATGTATTGAAACACATTTTTGCTGCGTTTTTAAGTTTATTTGTACCCCCTCCCTCTGACCATGCCGTTCCACACTTTAAGAACAGCTTAGCAAATGATTTTGAAAAATCATCCCAGAAGTTTGAGAATGTCTGACACGACCTTTAGACATGACAACCGAGGGTTCCCACTTTCCGTTATTTGGTGTACATCACGGGGCGCCAAATATACCCCAAAGCTCCGCCACGTGTTTCAGAGTCCTTACAATGCTTGGCACGTGCCACCTGGTGTAATCGATTTCTGAAGGTCGTCGACGCCTCTGACAATGTCGATATTTTTTCCAAAAGGAAAATTACTGAAGCGTCAATTCCGGTAAATCTTCAAAAGTTCTTAAAATTGGCTATGGATTGGGGCACTGATTGGAGAGAGAGGGCATCTACATTTTTAAAGTACCTTTCTTTAACATTTTCATTTAAAAATCGAAAAGAAACAAAAATTCCCCGTCTCCCTAAAATTTGAAAAATATGGTTTTTGCATCTTCATTAAGTTACAATGAAAAATTTGCCCACCACCCACCCTCCCCCCTGTGTGGTTTAATCTTAGATCTAGCTATTTCTGAGACACATGCCAAAAACAAGATTTGCCGCTAAATTAACTATTAAGATTTTGACGTTTTCATAATCAGAGCTGCGTCTGTAGCTCCTTTTTCACAGTGATGATACACTACAATTGAACTAAACCAGCGTTGCCAACCTTTTGAAATAAGCAGTACCAGTTTTCGGACTAAAATAGTGCCACAAAAGATTAATTTACACCATCTGAACAGCAACAGGAAGAAAATATTGAATAAAGTTAACCTTGAATATATATCCGAGTCAGAAAGGAGCCAGTAAAACCAAAATGCAACGGAAAATTGAACAGTAAAAAAAAAATTACAAACGTACCGCATTGTACCAGCACCTCTACATTGTAAGAAAGCCAGTATAATTGCACCGTGTTGGCAACACTGTATCTAAGCATTAGTTTAGTGATCTTTCGCTATTCCCTTCTCAGTTAGAAATGCTAATCGCTGAAAAATATTCCAGAAAACGCATGAGACGTATTCCTGCTACTTGCCTAACTACAACCAAATCATGTGCTAAAATTCGGCCTAATTCATAATAAAAACCCGATTTGACTAAAATCCGGATTCTTTGAAACACTTGGTTTATATTCAGAATGCTAGTTTTCTTGTGTTATTTTTCTCCGTCCAATAGGTTTGAGGCAAGGCGTATCCAGGAGGAGGGGGCTACGGGTTGTAAGAGAATTCGATTACTGAAAAAAACAAAGTTTAATTTTAGTCAAAATGTATAGTTGCTTCATGTTTTAGTATTATTTTCAGACTTTTGATGGGGGTGGGGTAAAGGGTTCGTGTTTATCCTGATAGTATATAGCTTTCTCCATAAAATGTCTATTGGGATAAATTCTGCCATTGAAAATTTCCATGTGGAAGAAAGTGCGACTTCCCGCGTTCCCGAGAAGGAAGAAGGGGAATAATATCCACTTTTCCTTCCCCTGCAGATGCCCCGATACCTTATACAATCTTTTTTATCAGCTGATAGCACAGAGGAACAGAGACTAGTTACCTATAGTATCATATTCAAAAGCATATTTTATTTAACTTTGACGTATGCTTCTAAGCAAACCATTATACTCGCGAAAAGAAGTCGAATCTCCATTTTCAAACAGATTCAAACAACACTATCTTCTGAAACCTAATCAGGTCGTCCATGTGAAATTTTTGACCAGTCAGAGAACCAACAACTGCATCCCAAGATTTTTTACAAGCGAACTCTCTGTGAACAGAACTAAGGATGACTATTCCTTTCATGGATTTCACCAATCGATTCAGAAATCCTTTTTAACTAAACAGCAGGAAACATGCAGGGAATTCATCATGAAACGGTATGAGTTTTTCATTGGCGTCGATGGAGAGGGGGGTTAGGGGCATGTGCCCCCTACATTTTGAAAAATACCTTTTGGGGGTATTTTCAATGAAAAAGGCCTCTTTTGGTATTTCTATCATTAAAAGATGAAAAACAACAAGTTAACTCCCCCTGTTTTTGAAAAATATACCCTCTAATCTCTGTAAATTGACGCCACTGGGACTTATCCTGATAAGGGACTATGACCTTACAGTGGCGTCCATCACGGAGGGGGGCACGATACCACCCTAAAATTTTTTTCCCCTTTACATTCTGAAAAATTATACTTTTTTAGGGGACGTGGGGTATTTTCACTGAAATTTTTTGGGGGAGATGGGGGGGCGAGGTTGCGTATTTTCTTTTTTTGGGAGGGGGTATATTCCTACCCTAACTTGTCAAACATTGACACTTTTAGAACATTTGAGCCTTATTTCAAATTTTCCTCCTAAGCCGCGAGTCTAACTCTTGTTTGTGGTAATTTCTGTTCATTTAAAGTTGTACTTCATTACTAACATTAATTTATGCAGTATGAAAGCTTCATTTATTCTTTAAAAGTAATTCCTGCTCGCTATACATTTTCGTTGATTATTATCTGACTTGATTTTTACTTGTTTTGGGTTTTAAAACTGAAATTTATTTCCGAAATTTATTTTTTCATGTTTATTTCAAATATTTTAGATCGATTCACCCGTGTAGAGCTGGACGATACTTGGTATGGATGATCATTGAAAATCAGATATCGAGTCAAAGGATCGATATTTTCAAAATCAAAGTATCGATATTTTCACCTCCTACAGTCTTTTTTCACAAACCGCGAATCGAAGACAAAATTCCGAAATCGAGGGCGAATTCCGAGCTGTTTCGTTCAGAAAACGTGACCGTGTTTCCTTGCAACGCTGAAGAAGGGAGGTGGTTGTCCTCCCGAAATATTTGTTTTTCTAATACTTTCCAGCGCTTCATTGGCCTTAAAAAATCATTTTTGATCTTCATTTCTTCAGTGTTGTTTTTATTTATTAAGCTTGTCAGTGTCACAAAAACCGACTAAATCTGAAAAAAAACTTGATTCACTTTTGAAAAGATGTTACATTTTTTTGTTACAAATTCAAGCTTCCCGTCGCTGTGCAACACATGGCATCGTTAAAATATCAAAGTAACGAAGTTATGCGCAAGTACCTTTGCCATTGTTAAAGTATTGACACATTTGGAAGTATCGTAGCAAGTATCGATACCAGACAATTTCGATACGTTTAGGAGTGTCGTATAAAGTATCGATACCAGACAATCTTGATACTTTTGGAAGTATCGTACTAAGTATTGATACACACAAATTTTCAGTATAGTCCAGCTCTACCCCTATGAGCATTTTCAAATGAATTCACAGATGAATAGAACTTACCTCCTTAGTGCTTCCGTTTGCGTTTATTTCAAATATGTATGATTGATGTGCAAAAATAAGTCGAAATGATTCATTTTTTGCAGCAAAACAAGATTTGCCATCTAATTCTCCTTCCTCAAGGGAATATCCTTCCTGACATGCGCATTTAAAGCCACCAACGGTATTTGAGCACAGTTGTGTGCATGCTCTGCCAGTCTAGTCTTGTGATTTTCGAAATGTCCCAGTCTCGACATTCATCTCGATCTAGAAAGATATTTCGACTTTGGAAAATTTTTTTAAGAATGAAAATAGCTAATACTGAGAAAACATAATTGAGAAAAGATTATACTCGTATATACCAAATTATTAAACAAAATGTAGTTTGATAAAAAACGGTAAATTTGAGAGGATTTGAACAAATACTTCTAAAATTAGATTTGGATGTTCAGAAGTTTCAGAAAGCATGTACACAATAGTGGCGAGTGGCAAAAGTATTGCAAGCGTTGCTGGTACTGTGCCCAGCGTGGCAGAGCTGTATGGCCAACTTGGCGCTCTGGATAAACACCAGGTGGCGGAGAGGGCGATCCTTCGATTAGAATACAGCAGGTAGACTAAATTGGTAAGAAAAAAAATAAATGAAGAAGAGAACGCTGTTTTATCAAATTGGTTAATTCATCGACCATCGGGCAGCTGCGTCAATTCAAGCCCCTCTGCTCTCAATTGACGCCATTGGAGAACTAATCAACTAAAGACAGAAACACAGGAAATTATAACATGGAAGGGGTTCCTAATGAATATCTATCCAAAGATTTTATGTACCTGTCTCTTTAAAACCAATTAATAAAAAAAAATACAAAATGTGTAGTAAAATAGAGAAATTCATGTAAAAACTTAGAAATTGTTTAAGCACTCCCCAAAAAGGGAAGAAATAAGACTAGTCAAAATCCCACCTCCCCCCCCCCCAAAAAAAAAGTTTTGTCCGACTAGTAAAAAATGTAACAAAATACACATTAACTAATTTTTTGATACATTTTGCAAAGTTTATTGGTATGCCCCCCCCCTGAACAAAAATCATGGATACGGTCTTGTATTGCGCAATATTAATTTTAGTCACCCAAGAATGACAAAGAAATGTAATAACCAGAGCTTCACTATTTCTGTTAGCGAGACAAGAGAATGTAACGCATTACAAGAAAAGAATTTTTTCAGTGTTTTTGGGAACCAAACAAGAGGTGAGAAAAAGGATTAAATGAATCGATAGAGCACTTTTATTTTAAGGGAATGGTTTACAAAAATCAAGTCTGATAATGTCTTTGGAAGTGCTGAAACTGTTATGACCAGAACACAAAACACAGAACGCTGAACGCAGAACAGTGAAAGAGAAAACCGCGAGTTTTAGAAGCTAATAAAAATATGTGCTAATTAACAAGGCTGTAGCCAGTATTTTTGTAAGGGGGGGGGGGTCACAAAAAAAAACGCTAAAAACACATCGTAAATTAAAAAAATTTTTGCTACGTTTTTTTGCCAGACAAAAATTTAAAGGGCAGGGGGCAGATTTCAAAACCCATCCCACCACCCCCGCTAGTAAAATTCTTGCTTATTAATCGTTTTCGGTCTAAAAACAATAAGAAGTAAAATGATTAGTAGTAGAGACCTTTTTTCCTTTTTTAAATTAAGAGCCTGGTACTGAAAATCAATGATAATTCAGGCAAGATTTAAAATACTCTTTAATCCTTCCCTTTTCCTTTTATTCTTCTCTCTTTGATGATTTTTGTTTTTTCCTTTGTTTTCATTGATTCGCGTCCATTTTTTTTTATTTTTTTCAGCAAAAGTGCTGAAATAAATTGAATTGTATAGGCTATATGTACAATTTTTAGAATAAAATGTTAAACTTTAAGCAGGCATAAAACTAAATATAAATAATTGCAATATAAAAAATAAGGATAAATAGCTTAATAAACATATAAAATATATATAAAAATGAATAAAAATTAAAATAAATATAAACAACGTAAAAAAAATCTTACCACTACATGTTCTTTCATCAGAAGTTAAAACTTGTCCATCTGGGCAAGTGCATACTCCTCCTTCTCGAGAGCATCGACAACCATCAGAGCAGCCAAGCGATGGACACAAATTATCAGCTAGAAAAACAGTAAATCATGTAATTACCTTGTGCAACTCTTCAATTTAAACAGGAAACTCAAATTTAGCCACAGATATAGAACTTACAAGCATAAAAATGCTGTAATTCGAAGACCCAAAATACAGTGGCGAGGCCAGGGGGAGAAAGGGCGAACGACTGTCCCCGGGAACAGTCTCCGAGGCGGCAAACTGAGGTTTTTTCTTACTTATATTGTGCTAGTGAGGGTGGGGGAGGGGAGACGTCAATATTGTCCCCGTGTGATGAAAACCCTAGCTACGCCTCTGCCAAAATAATTTTGGAACAGACCATCCTGTTATTTAATGCACAGAGGCAGTGGCGTCAATTCCCAGAAATTTAGGGGGCAGGGTATGCTTTTCAACATCTAAGGGACAATTTTTTTTTCAATATTGTCACTGAAAATACAAAAAAAAAAAATCAGTGCAAACACACAAAAGAGATTTTTCAAAATCTGGGGGGAGAAAACTAGGGGGTCAAATGCTGCCTCCAATTGAAACCCCTGTTCGTTGGCAGGGTTTTAAAAAAGCAGGGTTTGTTTTTCAATCCTAAAATAAGAATCAATAAGACAGATTCACGAAACTCCATCACTGAAATAAACTAATGGAATTAATGGAATTAAAGCACAATTTTAAATAAGAAAGCAGAGGCCACTAACCTCTCTTTCTCTCTTTGGTTTATCAGTGGAAAATCAAAAAACGTTATGCTTTTTATAAGAATTTTACAAGAAATTCCCTGAAAATTACAAAAGAGGGTGAAAAACCAGAAAAAAATCTAAAACCAGAAAAAAAATATTATTATTATTCATTTTTTTTTCAGCTTTAAATAACGACTACCTATCTGTGCAGTGCCATTCCTGGCATCAAATTTGCCATATATGGCACGAAGAGGTACATGGAGGAAGTGTATTTCTAAAAGTATATTATAAAATGCAAAGCAAATTCCAAATAATAATAATAATAATAATTTTTTTTTGCCCTCTATCGATACATTAAAGATGCACTAGAGGAGTACAAACAAAGAGAGAAAAAAAGAAAAGAAACGTAAAATAGTTAACGAATACAGCACCAACATGTCTAACGTGAAAAAAAAAGACAAACAAGTGGAAACTTAAATAAACTGTGGGGAACTTAAATCAAAACTAAAATTACGGACCTAACCGTCTACCCATCCATACCTATAAAGGTTAAATTGAAAGTCTAATAAATTCCTACATCGGTTATCAAATGGCAAATAAATCGTATGCTTCACAGAATAAATCCTATGGCTTATAAAATATACATTAGAAAAACGAGATGAGACATTAGACCCTTTATTTTAATATTGATCGAGGGGCTAATAACTGACCGTCGCAGGTGTCCCTTCCTTCGTGCCACCGTACCTCCGGCACACCTGAAACAGCGTGTTCCTGGAAGCGAAGGGACATAGTTTTATCTTTGGCTTATGGAAGGCGTACGGCGCGTTTTTTACGACGGCAAACTTTCTCCTCTTGAGAGGTTATCTTTACTTGTTCGTGTTGTTTACTGCGTCCGACATTGGAGATCCTGGGTCCTAAAAAGTGGACATTATGCTTTGAACGAGAATTTTATTACTACAAACCTTTACCATTGCCTAGAGATAAATATGCATTCCCTAGTGCTTCTCATTCTTCGATTCAAACGGCTTGGACACGAACGTCTTTTCAAACTTTCCGACTTGAATAGCCAATCGTGTGAAGATTTTTTTAGGAAGATGCGGTCTCAAACTAGCACTTACAGTACAGTAATAAACTTTTCGTTCCTCCAACTTCTACGTCGAATTCGTCGATATGAAAGTATAACGGATTTTGAAGCTCAATATTCTAATGAATAGTTGTCCTTGCCCAAGGCCAGACGAGTTAGATCCATTGGTGTTGCGTCTGTCAGTTCCGATTTTTCTTTGCCCGGGGACGATGAAATCAAGCTCGAGCTAGGGCGAGCTCGTATTGAAAGCCGGCGAATAATGAAAGCCTTGATACCCGACAACCTACTTTTTGCTTTCGGTCACCAAGTACCGAATGTTCGTCTTTCTGGACTTCACGACAGTGACTCAGACGATGACTCAGAGAAAAATACTCTGTCCGATAAGCAGGAAAAGGCTTCCGCGACTGATACTGAATCGGGCTCGGAAAGTAAAGGCATCTTTGAAGATTTGCCAGTGATTGCTCACTGTGTGAAACACCAAGTTGAGAAAAATTGGGTTAGTGAGTCTGTGACAAACATGAAGAATTCTATCTTTTGTCTTGTCAAGACTTCTGACGGCTCCACAACACCAATAAAAATAACCACGTTGTTGCGGCTTCTGAGGGAAAGCTCTGAGAAGCTGATTAGTGACCGATTAAAACGGGTGATGGTCCAGGGCCGACGAGAAGGACTACGTGTGTCGCCACAAACCAATGCAGAGGTCGGTGTGAAATCGGAATTACGTATCGGTGAATGGTGTGTTTACAGACTGGTTGGCAGGGGAAAGAGATTATTAGTTGGGCGGGTCATACAGTTTGGCTACTTGTCTGGGCGAAGATGCCACTCTGTTGTTACGCAGAATATGGCAATGCCGTTCCCTGACGGCTTAGGAATTCTGTATTAGTGGTTTCGGCTGAATGCTGTTCTCACATTAACTGCCGCATTGGTAGACCAGGGTTACTGTGACTCCAGCCTGTATATCATGCATTCAGCAGAGCTCGTTCTTATTGAAATCAGCACCAACATTGTCTTTGGCTTTGACTCAGAAGTCTTTACAAAGCTGAATTCATTTATCCAGAAGAAAGGGTTCCACTTTTTTGATGTCTCGTCAACTTGCCCTGTTATGCAAATTAGCCAGGTTCGCTCGTTAACTAAAATAAACTAAGGCTTAATAAGAGCTATGAAATTAAGAAACATATGTTCTACTTTTTAAAGTCCTGACGGGGGGGGGGGTAAGTTGGAGCTAATTTTTACAAGTCAAGTGACAATGATACACAAAAATGAATATATTATAGTACCATAAAGGCAAGGGTATACCAAAGGAAACTGATCTGTTTCTGTGGATGCTTGAATTATGAAGGCCTATATTAATTTTGACAACATTTTTGAAGACGGTAAATTTCAGCAGTTGGAGGGACAAAGTGTGATCATGGGGAGCACTGCTCCACAGCAAATTACGCCTCTGGTGTTCCAGTTCTTCCAACCCCCTGTAAAAATATTATTGCGTAAGATGATGCATTTTGAATTACCAAGGCCTTTATATGGAAATTTTTGATTTTTTTATTTATTCAACGTTATATTTTCAGCGTAATTTATTTATCTCAACGTTATTCATTTATTTATTTAGACGTTATCGTAACAGAACAATACCTGCCAAATATAAAACTACAGTTACTAGTATGTCGTTTGAAAAGTCATCGGATAAGCTGTTCAAATATTCTTTCTTTATTTAGGGACTTTTTTTTCTTTTTTCGTTAGTGTTTTTCAACGTCACTTTTCAAATTCTTTTTGTTTAATTTCAATTTTGTTCTTTTAAATTAAAGAACAAGTTCTTTTAAATTTAATTTTCTTTTTTTCTTTTTTTACTTTTTTCTAATTTTTGGCTACTCCACTAATTTTTATTTTTTTGTTGTGAGCGAAAAAATAAATCACTATTATTATTATTATTATGATTATCTCAGATTCAAAATAAGTATATTTTGAATTTTTTGCAAGTAAAAGTTTGTTATTCTCCTGTTTTCTTTCGTACATGTATCTTATCTTTTTCAATTACTGCATTCTTGTTCCATTAAAAAAAAAATATTAGTCCCGTTGTATTTTTTTAATTTCCAAAAAAGGTTGAAGTATCATTTTTTGTTTAGTAAAAGCTTTTTGTGTAATCTTTTCTTGCAGCTTGCATTAAACCTAGCTCTAAATTTTATCGTACCATCACAGTTGTAGCTGAATCAATTATGTTAAGTTTAGTTGTATAAAATATTGTGACTAAAAAAAAATTTCAGAATTTTTACAGGCTTAAAATTTCATACAAATGGACAAATCAGGTTTTGCGTTCTTTTTATAGGCTTAAAATTTGACAAACGAATAAACACAAATAAGTAAAAAGGGAGGGGTCATTTGGCTTCCCTTTCTGACAAGCACTAGTGTAATGATATGATTGGCCAACGCCCAAAAAATAAACCAATGAAATTAAAGCACACTTTTAGAGGCGGAGTTATTAGACAAAAAAATCTGTTTCTTCTGTTTGAATTAAGCATTCAAGGTATTTTAACATAATTCAAAGGCATCTTCTCTTCACATTACATTAATGCAAGCCAGAAGCCCCAATTAGGAAGGGGACAGGGCGAATTTTTTTCCCGGGTTTTTGAAAATATCTTATTTTTCGTGTTTTCATAGAAAAATAAATTTTTTTTTGTTATTTATGTGTAAAAAAATTGTCCCCCCGATTTTTAAAAATATATTTGCCCCCCGCCCCTTCCCTAAACTTCGTCAATTGACGCAACTGATGTAGGTATTGAAAAATTAATCTTCCAGTCTTCTTTGGATTATTTGATAATATATATATATATATATATATATATATATATATATATATATATATATATATATATATATATATATATATATATATATATATATATATATATATATATATATATATATATATATATATATATATATATATATATATATATATATATATATATATATATATATATATATACATTGCTCAGATCATAAAACATTCGGACCAGGGACTATTCACTCACTAGAAAGTAGGCAGGGAAGTTTTGGCACTTTACATAAAAATTTTGAATGTTTATCTTCTATTTGCAATCAAAATTTAATAGCTATTTTCAAGAGAAAAGAATAGCAAGAAAAAACACAAAAAAACACAAAAGCACAATGCTCCTCACTATGTTTTGTACTCTTCTCAAGTAAATCTTTGCTCTACCTCCCCCCCCCACCGGGAGGATTTATTTTCTTTTTTCATTTTTTTTGTAAGTTGTATCCTTTTTATTTAGTTCGTTCGTAATTTGAATAATTTAGAAAAAATTCACATACCATTTCAAATTGCTTTGATAAGACCACAGCAGGAATACTATTATCAACAACTGAACATGAACTATCCACTCACCTGGCCGTTTATTTCGATCCTCAGAAATATACAATAATTGACATTACTTAAATTAGTCATAATTTCAAAATTATTTGGTTAAGAAAAGTGGAAATTTTTGTTTGGTTTATCATTTTTAAATATATTGCTAAAATAACTGATTCATTTATGCGCAGTAAAATGCAATGCTGTAATTCATGTGTCTCGTAGCTATTAACATTTAAATTAATTTTGAACTCGCAGATTTAATTCGTATTTCTTGTCGTTTGGTTGTTAACGATACTTTGTTTCGGTGACTCTTGCTTTGGTCAAGCCAGGAGCTCATCAAAATTTTTGGAAAAGCTGTTTTTTGGTCAAAATGTATTTTGGTCCTTAATTTATTTTTTATCAGTGTTTCTTCAATGTCTTGCGCGGAGGTGTTTTATCACAATATTTTTCCATCAAGTCTTATATTTTGTCTAAGCGTGTATGTGTTTATCCATATATTTGAATGGAGTATATGATAATGGAATATAACCCGTACAGGGTAAACACCTAATATATAGAACCCTATATCTGTTTGAGCCCTAAGAAGCCTATGGGTACTCCGAATCTGTCGCGCTCATTCAGTGGACAGCATATTAGTTTAAGCTGGCATTCAATTTCCATTTTCTTACGGCAAATTTGCCTTAATTATGTCTCTAAACTAGGCTTAAGTATACTTAATATACAGAGGAATTAATATACACAGAATTTGTCCAGGGATGTATCTTCTTTTGTATACCTGGACCCTGAAAAAAGTTATCTTGGCCAATAAATGCCTTTGATAAAAAAAAAAAAATCTAAACTGGTGAAAGAGGAGGTGTTGGTTACAATATATCTTGTTTGTTTCTCAATCTTGGAGGATTTGAAGATTTTTGATCTGACCAACCCTCTTTGCAAACAGCGAAATTGACTTATTTGATTTACGGGCTCTGCCTTTTTTTCGCTCCTTGTGAAGATTTAAACTTAGTCCTAAATACCAATAGATACATCGAAAGAATCATACAAGTATCATCAAGTTTAGTCCTATCCATCAGGAGTTACGCACCTGAGAAAATTTGGCTGATTTTGGAAAAAGGGAGGAAGACCCCGTAAAAATTATAAAATCTTAATGAAAATCACACCATCAGATTCAGCGTATCAGAGAATCCTACTGTAGAGGTTTCAAGCTTCTATCTGCTAAAATGTGGAATTTGTTTTTTGCCTGAAGAAAGATCACGGATGCGTGTTTATTTTTTTGTTTTCCAGGGATGGTCGTATCAACCCAGTGTTCCTAGAATATGGTCAGCTCATTGGAACAGAAATTAAAAGTTCTAGTGTCCTTTTTAAGTGACAAAAAAAATGGAGGGCAGCTAGGCCCCCTCCCACGCTAATTTTTTCCCAAAGTCAACCGATGAAAATTTTGAGATATTCATTTTCTTCAGCATGGTCGAAAATATAATAAATATGTCTCTTAGGATGACAAAATCCCCCAAAGTCCCCAGGGGGAGGGCTGAAAGTTATGAACTTTATCCAATGTTAACATATAGTATTGGTTATGAGGAAGTATACAGACATTTTCAGGGGTGATTTTTTCTGGTAGGGGGGGGGTGGGGGTTTAGGTGGGAGGATCTGTCCATGGAGGACATTTTCATGGGGGAAGGGACATTGCTATGAAGGGGGCACCAAATTTCCCAGCATTATTTAAACAAACGATCAGGAATTAAATAGAAAAAATAAGTTTTTCAACTGAAGGAAGGAGCAACATCAAAACTTAAAACGAACAGAAAACATTACGTATATGATTGGCTTCGCCTTCTAGTCATTCCCTAGCTCTTTAAGCCAAATATTTCTTAGTACTTTCATAAGAGCTATTTGTTCAGATTAACGGCCTTTGTGATTAAGAGGTCATTTTTACAAAATTGGAACAAAATTCAAACTCTAGCGTAAAGAGTGAGGTATTTACTAGGGGGTGAACCCCCTAATATACGTATTTAAAATATATGAATATAAGTAGAGGGAGAGGTCTTACCCCGGGACGAAAATTTCCAAAAACCCATTTCTAGGCCAATCAGAGATGTTTCTAAGCATAATACATACGAACGGGAATAAAACCAGACCACTTTTCCAGGAATTTTGGCTAAGATTTATGCAATCGCCAATGATGAAAATCAAGTTACAAAATTTACTTTTTAATATTGTTTTACCTTCGAGCAATTGTGTAAGTGCATTGTACAGTCTATTTAACTTTCCTGTAGGTCATAAGACCCTTTTAAGTGTTTTATTTTCCCTAAGCTTACCACATTGTTTTTCGTCAGAGCCATCAACGCAATCATCGATGACCATCACAATGTTAAGTTCGGTGTAAACAGTCACCATTGGCACAGGTGAACATATTATAGGGACATTTTATGCAATCATTTGGCTCGTCTGCTCGATCTCCACAATCGTCATCTCCATTGCAAACCAATGCGGCTGGAATGCAAAGGTTTGGATGATTTGGACACCTACAAATTTAAAGACCAATCAGTTTTCTACAAGCTTATCGAATTTAACCTATTTTACTGTATTATAAATTGTAGCTGCATAAATTGTGCTATTATATTTTGTACTATAGTAATAGTTTTTTTATATATTATATCGTAGCACAAGGCCGTATCCAGGGGGGGGGAGGGGGTACCCACTTTGAGCCCTCCCCGAAACTTTTGACCGAGTCGAAAATTAGTAAAACCTAGGTAAAAATCAGTAAAATTAGTCAAAAACTAAGTCAAAAATTAGTAACCCCCCCCGCCCCCGAAAAAAATCCTGTATCCGCCCTTGTCGTAGCACAATAGAAACAATATATATATATATATATATATATATATATATATATATATATATATATATATATATATATATATATATATATATATATATATATATATATATATATATATATATATATTTATATATATATTTATATTATATATTGTACTATAGTAATATAGTAATGTTTTTTTATATTTTGCACTATAGTAATAGTTTTTATTGTATATATTATATCGTAGCAGAATATTAATATATATATATATATATATATATATATATATATATATATATATATATATATATATATATATATATATATATATATATATATATATATATATATATATAAATATATATCTCAAACCACCCCTGAAAAGAAATCAAATAAGAAGATTGAGACTTTTGCAGAATAACCTTCATGTAGAAATAAGAACTTCATACAGAAGTAGAAATTTTATATAGCAGTAGAAATTCTAGACAGAGTTAGTTTAAAATTGACTGATAAAGATAAATTGATTGATTAATTGAAATTGATAATTTGAATATTCTGAAAACCAAGTTATTTTTAATTTTGAGGCATATGACTGACATAGCCTCATGTTTAACTGTAGGCCTTGGTAATAATCTTTGGCTAGGAGCCGAATAAACTGATATAACCCTATTTAGATTCTGATAGAAAATTCACTTTAAACTAGGTATCATAAAAAATTAATGAAATAGATAAATGAGTGGTCCAGTTGCGTAATCGCACAGCTACCTTTAATTTAGAATAATGCCAAGTTCACTAAAATTGACGGATAAAAGCTAATTAAAAAGTTTGAGAGAAAATACATATCAAGTTAAGTTTGAGGAAAAAATTAAATAAACTTCCAAGTGAGTCCCTCAGTTACCGAGTTGCTGAAATACCTAACTTTTCAACAGAGTTATATAAGAATGAAGACAAATTGTTGGTTTTGTGTGAGTGCGATTAATGCTCTTGAAGTACATTCTAGGACAAATGTCTTGAAGTATATTTTAGGAAAATGATTTAAAATAATTTAATTCTGACTGATCCAATAAGCTCCACTCATTTGGAGTATAACAAATCCAGGGGGAGGGGGCACAAATTTGTCATTTATTTTTCAATAATATTATCAAAGAAGTCATTGTTCAATGAAAATATCCAAACAAGGTATTTTTCAAAATCTAGGGGGGAGACTAAAAATCTAGGGGACAAAAAGACGCCGCTGTTTGTTTAGTTACACATATTAGGAACATCAAAGGTGAGAATTATACAGGAAAACTGGAATAAAAAAAAAATAGTTGTAAATAGCAGGAAACAAGTTGCACGGTACCAAATGTACTGCTACATTTGCCATATGTCTTGTTCATATGATGCTCTGACTTGTCAGGAAAAACTGTTCTTGGTTTATCTCCTGCTGATTTGTCAAATGAGAGGTTTGAAAGTATTTCTTTTAGCTGATGGATCTCCAGGTGAGGGGTTTAACTCAATTTGGAATGCTAATTATTGGAAATTGTGGAGTATATATGTTGTTACATCTCGATTTGTACAAATTATCTGAAGCCAAAAACGATTTCATCCTAACACCCTCCTCTACTTCTTCCTCTAGGCGTAAAACTTGCCGTAAAAATGATACTACTCAAAAGCGTCTTGATGGAAATTTATCACCTACAAAATACAAAGGCAAGTTCTAAGTTTTATCAAGAAGTAAGAATTCTGGTCTGGTACTTAAGTAGGGCTACATTCGGAGGTGAGGATAGATTCAAAAAATCCCAAAAAAGGAAATTATTTGAGAATCAATTTAGGTTAGGGGGACATTTGTGAAAAGATTGAAATGCTTACATGCCTGGGTAACGGACTAGCAGAGATGGTTTTAGGGGAGAGGGGCAGAGAGGGCACTTTTCCGGGCACAGAAATTGCAGTGGCTTGAAATTTCAAAACAATAGTCTAACACTTATAATCATTTTTAATTTTTAAGATTTTATTTTTATAAAAATAAAGCAGAGAGCGCAGTTGGCTGTAAGCATAGACAAATTGAACCTGAAATTTTCATTTTTGCACATCTTTTTCCATATAAAACGAGAAAAGTCAGATTTCAATAAATGAAAATTTTGTTACTAGATAAATATATTTTTTTAATTGCCCTGAAAATTTTTGGAAGACAGGAGGGGGGGGGGGGCTAATCAAGATTTTGTCCCTGGTACAGGAGAGGCCAGAACCACCACTGTTGACTTGGTCACATTGTGCACTAACACGAAAAAAATACGGGTTTCCCGAGACACCATTTGCAAATTTCTGCATGAAAAATTCGAGCCTTTGTTTAAATTCAGTTTTAGTTTTACATTAGTATTACAAGATAGTGCTGAGTTATATTACATAAGAAAATCAAAAAGTCTTCGGTATGACTTTATTCATACTTCTCTATAATAATATAATGTATTAAAACTCACACGGAAAACATATCATACTCCATGTTTATGGAAACACAACTAATTAATTTCATTTTTATTTTCCTGGCCTCCCCCAGGTCATTCAGCGTGTCCCCAGGTGGCAATGGGAGAACGCCCTACATATATGTAGGGTACCTCCACAGGAGGCACGGACAAAGGGGGGACCATGTCCCTGGGGGTCCATAATAGAAACTGGGGCACCCTCGCCCGGAGTCATAAATACAGGTGGAGGAGGAAGAAGGCCCCTCAAATGTACACTCAAAAGGGCCCAGTAGTTTGTCCACAAGTCCCAGGAGTTACAAACCTTCTCCCAGTAATGGGTTAAATTGCATGGTGATGCAGAACACCATCATGGAAGGATCCTCCATAGGAGGACAGCTGCGGCAGGGCGCACGATCCAGATCTATGGACAACGGCCTCTGCAAAGGGCTGCCTTGACCCTTTCAGGTTACGTGCAAGACTGGGGCCTTGCGGTCAGCTCTATTCCCACTTGAGGAGTGGCGCCTCTCGAGGAAATTATAGCCTAGTAAACGAACAGCATTCGCATGGGATTCTGACTAATGGATAATTCTTCTGGGCTTGTTATGTTTTGACGGGCGTCTTCGGGCTGAAAAACCTTCTCCTAGCTAATTTATCTATTATGGGCTGCCTCCCCGTAGTAGGAGAATATTTGTAGGCATGAATATATAATGAGTCGGAGGTAATAGGCTTGAGATTATCGGTGCAGGATTTCGACTCTTGTTGATAGAAGAGCATCGCCAAGTGCTGAAAACTATGTTGTGACAAAGATGGGCCCAGGATTGCACAAAAAATTCATTCATGGAGGTCCCAGGGACTTCTTGCTGTCCGGTTCTAAGCCGGCTTAAGCACTTCGGTGTAGACTTGAGAAGATATGTGATCCCCGTCGTGCACTGGCATCTGGGATCATTGCTTTTCCTGAGGCGAAAATAATTTCAATGATGAAAATTGAACATGAAAATTGGAACTTGGAATGGTGCGACGTTTAAAAATGGCTATCGTATCGGCATTTTGACTGACGAATTCAGACAATTCGAACTGGATTTATTAGAAGTTTCAAAAATTTATATCCCAGAGGTAGGAAGCAGGAAATTAGGTGATACAGAATTTTACTCAGGCAGGAAGGATGGGGTACATAGACAGGGAGTATGGCTCATGATGAATAAGGAAGCTGCTAAGTCTTTTTTAGGCTGGGAAGGTATTAATAATAGAATACTAATTGCTCACATTATTACTAAAAAGTTCAGGGTATCAGTTATGGTAGTAAACGCCCCTGTAGAACCGACTGACGGAGATACTAGTGACTCAGATGAATTTTACTTACAGTTACAGGACCAAATAGACAGGGTCCCAGGTAGAAATATGATATTTTTACTGAGAGATTTTAATACCCAGATCAGTAGAAATAGGGATGAATGGTATCTCATCCAAGGTAAATTTGGTTTAGGAAAAGAAAACAGTAATGGATACAGACTTTAGCAATTTTGTAGATAAAACAATCTAGTTATAACCAATACGGTGTTTGGTCATAAAATAGCTCATAAGTTAGCATGGTATTCACGTGATGGTAAGACAGCAGGATCAATACCGAAGACTGGAAGACTGGCAGGAACTGAAGACTGGCAGGATCAATAAGAGATACTAGGGTATATAGGAGTGCCGTTATAGATGTTAAAAGTAAAGATCACCATCTTAATTTAAAGCTGAAATATCGGAAGGGTAACTACCTCGCGGGAAGATATGATCTTAGTAGAATCCAGGATAAGAATTTGAGAGAAACTTTCCAGGAACAGTTGAATGCTAAACTTCAGAGTTTAAAATTTGATAATGTGGAAGGTGGTTGGAATAATTTTAGAAAAATAATTTGTGAAGTTGCTGAAAGTGTCTCAGGGAAGAAAGCTAGAACTGCAGCTAAGAATATTAGTGAAAAAGCTTTATGTTTGACAGAAAGGAGAAAGGGCTTGTACAAGAATTATCTTAGTGATAGATCATATGAAAACAAAAGGAATGTAAAGAAAGTGGAGAAAACATTAAAATATGAACTAAGGAGGTGTCAAGTGGAGGCCATGGATAAAATTGTCGAGGATCTGGAATATGCAGCTAGACGGCATAATAGTAAAATATTGAACTGGCATGTTAACAAATACAGAGGGAGTAGTCAATGCGGACATGGCCCAGTTAAAGATAGGAATGGGGCCGTAATTAGCGACAAGGAAAAAACTAAAGAGAAATGGGCCAAACATTTTAAAAATTTGCTTAACCGAGCTAGAGTTTCAGTAAAAGATAGAGAGGAAAATTAAAAATTTTGTGATACCTTGGAGGTGAAGGAAGTCTTGTTTTGTGAGGAAGAATTGGCGACAGTACTGAAAGGACTAAAAAATAATAAGTCTCCAGGTGCTGATAGGGTGGTAAATAAGTTTCTTAAATATGGTGGCTCTGTGGTTAGAAATAAGTTACTGAAGATTATGAACATGATTTTTGAAAAAGGGGAAGTACCTAACCATTTTAGGAAAACCTTAATTAAACCACTGTATAAGAAAGGTGATAAGAGTGAGTGTCGTAACTATCGAGGTATTAGTCTGTTCTTTGTAGGTAGTAAATTACTTAGTAATATGATACTTTTTAGACCGAGAGATGCCGTAGACAAAGTTTTAAGAAAAGAACAGTGCGGTTTTAAAAAAAAAGGTAGAGGATGTGTCGACCAAACTTTCACTCTTAGGTTAATAATTGAGAAGTGCCTGAGTTTTCAAACACCTTTAGTCCTCAGTTTTATAGATTATGAACAAGAGTTCGATTCTGTTGATAGAAGAGCTTTAGTAAAGGTTTTATCCTTGTATGGTATACCAGACAAATACATTAAAGTGATCAGTGCTGTGTACGAGAATAACATTACTGCGTTTCAGGTGGGAAATGAGGTTAGCAGCTGGTTTTGTATTAAATCAGGAGTTAAGTAGGGTTGTGCTCTATCCCCCTTTATATGGATTATTTTGATGGACTCTGTCTATCAGTGATGACAGTGGTCAAACATGGCTCTGAAACATGGGCGCTCAGAAAAGCAGATGAAGATTTGCTAGATGTTTTCCAGAGAAATTGCTTAAGGATTGTTCTGGATACCCGGCTTTCTGACCGTATTTCAAACAATAGGCTATACGAAAAATGTTGTTCAATACCGCTCTCTAGAGCTATAATGAAAGAAAGGTTGAGGTGGCTAGGGCACGTTGTGTAGATGAAGGATGACAGACTGCCTAAGATTGTTCTTTTCGGCCAACCGTCTAGGGCTAAACGGAAAGCAGGTCGTCCTCGTCTGGGGTAAGAGGACGTCATAAAGAAAGATTTAAAGGAAATGGGAGCTTCGTGGGTGGGTATAAAAAGGGAGGCAATGAATAGATTGGGATGGAGGAGGAGCATGCGTAGCTGTGTTGGCCTCAGGCGGCTTGGTGCTGCAGCGATTTGTTAGTAATAGCAGCAGTAGTACTGTACTATAATGTCTATTCTAGATTGTCCTATTCTATAGGTCTGTTCTATAATTTCCTACTCTATAATGTATATTTTATACTGTCCTAAATACATTATCCTATTTTAACATATTGGATCACCATTTGGAAAAAGTTTGAAATAGTTGGAAAGGCCATCACAAAAAAGGGCTTCTATGGCGGAAGGACGTCTTCTATTACAGGAAAGGCATTTTTTAATTTTGTCTTAAGTAATTTTTTTTATAAAACAGTTTATTCGTATTATTTAGTGGTTTAAAGCGTGTCCGGCTCGGCTGCTATTGGAAAAAGTGTAGGTGATGTCTAAGGTTTAAAGTTCTTTTTTTTATTTATCGTTACTGAGAGGAGCAGAGGTGGGATTACAATAAATAAAACAAAACAACCTTTTAAAATGTCTACACATATCTATTCTAAATTATCTTCAAAATCCATGGCTAGGATAAAAAAAATGTATACTTGCTTTAACCGTAACGAAGAGACAAATTTGGCCTTTTTTCTTCTCGCTTCACGAGGTCCTTATTTAAGAGTTAATTTTTTTCTTTAGCGAGAATTAATATTTTTTTCTAGTTTTTTAAAAACTACTTGGCGGAATGTAAGTAGGGTGAGAGTGGTATAGAGCTTATTTACTGGCTCCACAATCGTTACCAGGGTTCAACGAAGACTCGTACTTAATATTTTATACTTGCTATGTCTCAGATGAGGAAGGGAAATATATGACCTTTTTGTATTTTCAGTTCACAAGGCAGAATTATTTAAGAGTTGGTTCTTTTAGTCCTAATATCAAAAGATGCTCTGTTTTGCGGAGGATAGCCTAAAAGCATCACTATTTTTTTTCCAGATTTTTCTTCCAAAAAAGAAAGAGTTTACGTGAATGTTAGAACAGGATGGAAAAATAACAGGTCAGACTTTTTTTATTAGAAAAAAGGTAAACATGTACTTTTTATCTGTTTAGCAGCATTATTACAGGTTCGGAGGTCGTTTTTCTGGTGTATTTGACCTGACCGCCAGGGTTTTCAGCTCCTCTCGTGAAGTTAAAAGAATCCAAAATCTCAAGACAATAGCTTTAAAGTCCTTTTCCGTAATTTACACATAATATGTCTACCAAGTTCTAAAACTTCTATTTCCCGTGCTTTTCATATATTGAAGAGTTAGGAAATTTTTAACTTTACTAAATTTCTAACTTAGAATTACCTTTATCCCGTATTTAGCTTTTAAGGAAGAAATATAAGCTGAAAATTACGGGCCCGAAATCTTTCCGTTTTGGATAAGCAAAAGGTGCCAAGAGACGAAAAAAACAATCACTGAAAACGAACTATAGTTGAAGAAAGTGAATAAAAGAACCTACCTAAACTTATTAGCAGGGCAGCTTCTGCTGGAGCACAGCTCTTCTTTTTCATCACTATCATATTCACCAATTTTTTTATTTATATTATGTCCATACCATTTCGGATCCATTTCGACACCCCAATATCCGAAAATGATGGTTGTGGCATTAATGTGCATTCGTTTATTCGATAAGAAGAAATCCCGAGCCACCAAAGAGTTTTCGACCCAGTCCATACAGTCATTGAATCCATCGCACACCTGCAAAATAATGCAGTTATAACCTTTTTTTTTCGGTTAAATGTTTTTATTTGTAATCTTTTTTATTAATTAATTTTATTATTAATTTTTAATTTAAAATTTATTTAAAATGAATTGAAATTTCATTTGAGTTCATTAAAATTAATTTAATTGAAATTATAATTTTTTAGCTATTTTTATTTTTCGAAATATTATATTTGGATTTTTGACTCAGCTTTTTAAAGTCCATGTTATAAGAATAATCAAGTGCCATACAAGAATTGGTTACTTGGTATAGATTTTAATCCCCTCCATGACGGTGGCTCAATTTCAACCTACAGCATTCGGAGTACAACTTTTCATATAGGAGAATTTGTAAGGTTAACAGCGTTATATTAAAATTTTTTAGTAGTGTTATACTATACTTAACAGGGTGTCTTAAAGAAAAAAAAAGTAAAAAAAAAATCAGTCCGTTTTCAAGGCGAACCTTCATTCAACTTAAAAAAAAACAAAAAAAAGACACAAAAATGTGTAAATATTACTGAAATCGTAATGTTATAAACAAATCGAAAAAAAATCAATATTTCTGGGGGAGGGGAAGTAATATGGAACGAAACATGCCAGGAACACGCAACTCAAGGTTGATTGATAAATTTGAAATTTATAATAAATTACAAAATACAAAAATTCAGGTATAAACATAAAATAATAAAATTTAGAATATAACTTTAAATCAATTAAAAATAGATTAGATAGTAAATTAATAAATAATCACAGGTGCGAAAATCGCCGTTTCAAAACTTTACGAAAAATGAAATCAGCAGGTCGCTTGTGGTTTAGCATTCTTTTGGATAATATTTGGATTATAATCTTTTGTATTATACAACTTCTTTTGGAATATAACTGAGCGGTGGATTTTGTTTTTTCATATTTTTCCTCGCAGCGATTGTTTTGCAAAATTCTTGAAAGTTCAAATTTATTTGAGAAAAAAATGGTCAGTTTTTTTAAAAATTAGTTTAAAGAGATATTAATTAATTAAATAAAAAACTAAGCAAAACAAACTTGAAGCCTAATTTTAAAAGCTATGAGGCCTTTTTCCTTCGAACCAAGGCCGTATCCAGTATTTTTGTTTTGAAGGGGGGGGGGGTGTAAAAAAGCTTTAAAAAACGCATCAGGAATTTTTTTACATGTATTTTTGTTACGTTTTTAGGAGTCATACGGAAATTTCCGAACGAAGGGTTCAAAACTCCGAAATTTTGGAGGAAGGCAGGGCAAATGATGCTTAAATAATTATATTTATTAGTTTCAGATCCATTCATTCACCAAGACAGAAATACAGTATCACTCATATTTTTCGCAGAAAATGGCCTTAACTTGCTGAAGAAATACGAAACTTTTCCTATTATAGCATTTTTCTGACACATTTTTACCGTGTTTTTTAATATACAGAAAAAATGCAAAGCAAATAAAAAAACAACGACTAATTCAGCAGATGGATAAAGTTGAATCAAACGAGAGCAAATTCTCAATTTACATTTAAACATCGAAACTATAAGAATGTGGATTAATAATAAACCGAAACTTTTTAACTTTACGTCTAATTGATATTTAAACCTTAAAAACTTTAAATCTTAAATATCTACCTTAAAAAGGTTTGGTAGAGCCATATATAGACTTCCTTGAACTAAACACTATGGTTATTACCATGAAAATTACCTTGAAACTACCAAAATGAAAAGCATCAGAACTTACCAGATTCTGTGAAATGCAGCGTTGGTTGGCACAAGTAAATTCATTATCAGCACACGGGGGATATTCGCAATCTTGTTCATCAGAGCCATCTTCACAATCAGTAAAATGATTGCAGCGGAATATATCACTGATGCAACGATCATTAGAGCAACGAAATTGCCATTTAGTACATGGAGGGGCAGCTAGAAAAGTTGAGATATATTATTTTTTATTCTCTAATCTTAAAGACTAAAGTTCCTACCCAGGGTAAGTTTTAACTTTTCGAGAAGCTACGAATGTTCCTTCATTAACACCATATGTTTGGAAAGCTAGATACAATTGGCTTGCAATTATTTTTTGTTGACTTACATTATTTTTTTCAGAGAAACTTAATTGTAATTTAGCCACGTTTTTTTCTACTCTTCTGGAAAGGCGGGGGGGGGGAGGGATAATTATGAATGCATGTTTTCAGATTTATTCATTAAGAATTATTCTATATATTATCATTATATATAGCATCATATATTATCAAATATATTATATATTATCAAATTAAAAAATACAAGCATCCAAAATTAAAGACCACAAAACATGCTTTGCTAGCGGTACAAAGTAGAATCAAACAACATCTCTATCGATCGATTTAAGATTTTAGTAGATGAAATTAGTAGGCGGTAACTATTATTTTGTAGATTCTACTCTTATCAACTTTTCCACTCTTAACAACTACACTAGCGTCGACGCTTATTCATTTCCCCGAATCTTCGAGCCAAACATTAAAACTGACATTATTCCAGTGTTACCACTACGAATTTCGAAAACCTGTGAAAAAATGCCAAAAAACCTGTGAAATTCGTCATAAATCCTGTGACCACTTTTAGAGCGTGTTCAGGCATTCTTACATTATTACTACAGTTTACATTTGTTACTCTGCTACAAGGCCGTATCCAGGGGGAGGGGGGGGGTTACCCGGTTTGACCCCCCCCCCCGAAATTTTTGACCGAGTCTAAAATAAGTAGAAAATTAGTAAAACCTAGGTAAAAATCAGTAAAATTAGTCAAAAACTGAGTCAAAAATTAGTAACCCCCCCCCCTGAAAAAGTAAAAAATTAGTAACCCCCCCCCAAAAAAAAAACATCCTGGATCCGATCTTGGCATGCTACCTAGCGGTCTGTTCCCTGCATGAGTTCTGCAGGTATTTCCAGCTTTGAAATTAACGGTACATATAAATTACGTTTAGTGCTTTTCAATTTCAATAGATGACAGAAAGATATCGTCATGAGAATGTCAACAGAGGGATATTTTATATAAATACCGCTACCTATTTGAGTCGGAAAGTAAAGGACCAATCATCGAGACTCATTTTCACTTCGATAATTGCATGAGTTATGCGAAAAAGATGCAAGTCGTTGATCTTCGGTAGCTATTAAGGACCTATCTGGGTGTGACAAGCTCCGAACGGCTGCAATAACGAAATGTCTATTCTGACCTACGATAACCTACAGTCTTAAACTTGAAAATAAAATTGTTCAATCTGCATGGAAAAACGTATGATCCCCTCTGCACGGTTTTCCGCATAGTGTAATTGCATCTTAAGTTCAGACACATAGGATTTTCCTTAAAGACCATTTGCAAACCTGACAGAAATCCCAATTGCCAGACTAAAAATCTATTCAGCAACACCAGGCAGGAACTATCAATTTTTTGGTTCGCGCATTTTCTATCAAATTTTGTAAGTTTCGCCGCATAGCGCAACTTATGATGTTAGGAGATAAAATGGCAAATTATGTAGCTTAGATAGAAGTTCGCAAGATATTGGAAGGTAAAATAAAAAGATTTAGTTTGTTGCAAAACAACTTTGTTAAGTTCAGTCTTCAGTAACAGATTCCTCCGTCAGATTTCGGGATCTAGAACTAAAGACGTCGATCACATTAACCATTCAGCCAACTGGTTGGTCAAGTGGTTAAAATTGTTTAACAACTTCTCTATCTTGCCGTTTTCTGAACATTTAGAAGTAGCGCTGAGCTACTTAAGGCAATTGTAGGGCGGAATTATCTAGCGAAAAAGTCTTCACTGTATTTTTGTTTAATTTAAGTTAAAATCATGCAGTGCTCCTAAATTTTGAGCATTTCCAAACCTGACGGACCACAAATCTGCTTTAATGAATTGTATTTAACTAAAACAAAGCAAAACTTCTTGTAGAAGTAGAATAAGTTGGTAGATCATAAAAAAAGAAAAGGGGCGTTCGCACGGTAATTTTGCCGAGGTCTAAAGCAATCACTAGACATCAAACTTGGTCGCCCACATACAGCTCTATACAACTTAGGTTATGATATCACAGTCTTCAAACGGGCAACAGGGGAATGAATTTCAAGTTCTCACAAATCATATTTTCAAAGCACTCCACCTATTTTCTTAGAAACCACGCTAAATTTTGATGATCTGAGTAGAATTTCTCGCAACTTCTAATCTAAAGCAATAGATACTGAAAATTAGCCAGCCACGTTCGTCTTGCACACAAGGTTTAAACTAGACCGCTTGCATATGATTCTCAAGTAAATGCTGCGACGTTTTCCAAGGAAGAAAAAAAATAATTATTACCGCTACGGTTCTTCAGGTCTTGGCAAACAAGATTGGCATAAAACACAAAAATTTGATTGGATTATATAATGATATTGGTTGATGAGTCACAACTGATGTGAGTCATGGTATTATAAATTCCACCTGTAGCTTAAACCCTTCAAAAGAGACAGATACTATCAACAGTTACCTAAATGCTAGGTTCAGATGTATAAAACTTTCCTTGAAGGTTGAAAGGAAATCTTTAGAGGCTGAAGGGAAATCTGTTCGAAATTAAAGAGATGTGTTTCTCTAATTTCCTATTGCGAATCCTAAAGCAAGAATTTTGAAAACCTAAACATGTCCTTAGGCAATGCTGATTCTGGACCAAAACAATTAAATCCACTTACGCAGCATTTTTTAGGTCTGTTCTAGTTACCTGGCTTTTCTCAGTTATTTCCCTAATAATAATAATAATACTAATAATGTACTTATAAACCATGTCATACACAAAGTTGTGAGTAAGACAAGGAAAAAAGAGAAAAAATGAAGTAAAATATACTACAATGAAATTAACCGAACAGACGGACCAAAGGATGATGAGGCGAAAAACGACAAAAAGGAATCTGAAAGCCTTCCTTGCAGCACAGCCAACTTCGCTGTAAAATTGAGAACTTCAAACTTACGAATTATTTACCACTACTATGCCAAGGGGGGGAGATAAATTAGAAGTGACAATATAGGCAATAAAAAAACTAGAAATGTTTGACGTCGTTCTTATTTAAAAAGGGAAAGACCAGAAATGTAAACGACAGAATGATAATAAAAATTAGAATATATCCTACCCAGTTCTCGTCTTTTATACTGCCCTCGATTCGCAGCAATCTTAGAAAAAACAATTTGAATTTCCTTTTTAACATCACGAACAGTGTACTGGCGAAGGCTAGAAATTGATTTAGTAACAGTGATACCCAACCATCGAAAAACAGGAACAGAGGGTATAGAAAAACCACGACGAACTAAGGGAACATTAAAGGAAGTTGAACCATTAAAAACTAGAAACTCACAATTCTCAATATTAAGAAAAAGACCAATTATAGAAAATAAACGGGAAACTTTCTGAAAACCTAATAATCTAATAATTTTTTAATAATCTCTTTACAATCTTATTCTTCTTTAATAAAAATTAAGTTTTTTCTTTCTTAATATATAAAATTCTATCAACTTTATAAGATTGAGTTGAAAAAAAAACAACCTCGAAATACTCTAGCGCTTTAAGGAAAATCTATTGGAATACTTTAACTCCTTAAATTACATCTTCAAACCTCACTTCTGATCAAAATTATCTTTATTTAATCTGTTCTTGAATCTAGTATCTACCGTAAGATAAGTCATTGGTTTATATTTATTAATCAGTAAAAATTACCTCTCATATCTTTACGATTGAATGAAAAACGACAATTGTTCTCTTCAAAAGGAGAAAAAGGATGAATTATCGTTGGTACGAGGAAAAATTACGAGCTGAACCTTTGCATTGGAGCTGGAATGCATAGAAGCATCGAAATACTCACCCCGTCAAAGTCAGTAGTCAATTCTGTGTCGGAGTGTGGGCTGTCAGGTTCAGCACAACAAGGATCTTCTTTATTACAAATTTCCTCTCTCCATTTGATAGCCTTATCCAGTAGATCACTTGGAATAGTCCAGGAAGCAGCTTTACCAACTAACTGTTTGGTCATCACCAATGCACTAACTGTCCCGGTGTTCAGCTTGCTACGCAGTATCGTTTTCATATGCGACAGGAAATAGAACTATCGCTTTGCAGCAGTGCTTGTATGGGGAAGACAACAGAGGTGCAAAATAAAGGTCGACAGATCAGCAAACTTTTTGTCACCAATACCGTTCTTTAGATGCAAAATACTCTTCGAGAAAGCAGATGGGTGGTTGACCAGATCTTGACCAAGATCAGCTCGGCTCAGCCTGAGCTCTAGCAGCTGACGGTCAATTCTTTCTCTCTTGCGTTCTAAAATCGTTGCATCGCGTGCCAGAAGCGTGGAAAAGCGAACAAGAATGCAATTAATGAACACCTCTTCAAATCCTAGGGCAAGGCAGGGATCCAAAAGATTAAGATCGGACAAAATTGGATCTTCCCAGCTTATTCTTTGTCTCATCTGCTTACAGATCCTCAGACAGTTGACCTTTAAGGCTTTGAGTGAGTCCTCGGCCATCCTTGATCCGCGTTCTTCCAGGTAACATTCGGTATTGGTGCCTAATTTCATGTCATCCAGTTCAAGATAGTTCGCGGGAACCAAATCTATGTAGAAAGGTGATTTCGCTACCAGTAGCAGGTGTTTTCTTATGAACATTTGGAATAATATTGCGTACGTCGTAATGAAGCTGCTCACCAGTCTACGGATTCTTGTGTCACTGCTCTGAATGTCAGTGTTTAGGGAGTTGGTAATCCAACTCCCCAACTTCGTGACAGGATTATTTAAAGCGTTGGATATTTTGAGTACCGTCTCCTTGCTCACCTTGTCTGCAGTGCCCTCGCCTAACGCGTGACCACCGTAAAACAATAATAAGGCATTCCAGGTTTCTAACAGCCGTCTGATGGGTGCTTCAAAACTGAGCCATCTCGTAGAAACCACCGATAGCAACTGTTTCACTTCAATTTTAGCGGACTTCCGGTGGTCATGAAATTTTCCAATCCTGTTTGGACTATGGGTAATGTAGTGTATTGTATCATGAACAGATGACCCTAACCAGTCTGGCAAGGTCTTAGATGCTGGTGAAACAGCAGCTTAAAAGACTTATAAAAGAAGCTTAAAAGACACTTTTTACAATTTTTTTTTTTTATTCCAATATTCACGGCACCAGGTACTTCAAAGTACCTGATACGCCGCTATTCATTTACCTCTTTCAATAGCCTCGAGGTTTTAAATGTCTATTGAACCTTCTTTTGAAGGTGTCAACAGAGGGATTTGCAGGGATAATATCCCCAGGAAGAGCGTTCCAGATAGAAGTGCAACGCCGGATGAAGCTGTTCCTTAAGTACTCGGTTTTCGGCGTATCCTCTTTTAGATAATTGGACCGAGCTGTGTGCCTTCGTGTCTGCCTTGTCGGCTGGACAAAGAGGGGCACAATTCGAGAGAGCTCGCCTGAGGGAGGTGAATTCGTGTACTTGTAGAAAACAGCCATCGACGCTACATCAGACCTTTCATTTAGAGGCTGGAGCAATTCTTGTGTAGAGGCGCAGCCCGCCCTATTTGCCCTATTCTGGATCTTCTGAAGTGGTGCCAACAGCGTTTTCGGAGCACCAGCAAAAGCGGGCATCCATATTCAGCTATGGGTCTGATGCAAAACTTGTGGAGTGGGATGATCGAGCTTGATGGAAGAAGGTTTTTGCAGAGAAGAGTAACTCCCAGCTTGCTTGCGTAGGAGGTTCTCATCCGATCAAGGTGGTTGTTCCAAGAGAGATCGGTGGAGAAATGAATCCCCAGTAGACGAAGCTCGTCGACTCTCTTTATAGCTTCATTTTTGAAGCTATAAAGCTAACTGGGGTGTTCACGTGGCACCTTTGATCGGGTAATTAGAAGCTCCTTTGTTTTCGATGCATTGAAGTTGTTCATCCGTGCATCAGACCACTTTTCAATTTTCAAAAGATCCATCTGTAGGGAAAGGGAGGCTTGTGTTGGGTCTTCGTGTTTAGGGACGCCTGAGTGTGTCGTGGTATCGTCGGCAAAGTGATGCAGAGGGTTTGCGAGGTTGTCTCCCATGTCGTTTATGTAGATAAGGAAAAGCGTAGGTCCCAAAGCACTGCCCTGGGGTACCCCTGCTTTCACTGGATATTTGCGGGAAATAAACCCGTCAAGAACAACCCACAGTGAACGATCGGAAAGAAAGCTCTCAATCGCTTTTAACAGACATCCACGAACACCATACATATAGAGTTTCTTTAGCAGGCCACGGTGCCATACTCCGTCAAAAGCTTTCGCAATGTCAAAGGATAGTAGCCTGATGTCGTATCCCATTGCCAGTAATTCTATCCACTCCTGATACTGGGCCACTAGGCAGTCTATTGTTGAGCGTTTCCGGCGGTATCCATATTGGCGATCGCCTAGAAGATCATTTGATTCCAGGTACTGAAGAAGTGTTTTATTGGAGACGCTCTCGTAGACTTTGCCAACCCAGGAGAGAAGGCTAATAGGCCTGTAGGAGCCCACGCTCGTTGGATCGCCTTCTGGCTTTAGAGTAGGTATATCATGGGCAGACTTCCATGTTCGTGGGAAGGTTCCGGAGCAAAAGCACAGCCGGCAAAGCAATGACAAGGGTCCAGCTAGTTCGGCACTGCAGGACTCGAGGACAACATTTGGTATGTTGTCAGGACCCGTGGCTTTGGTCACATACAGATGTTGCAGAATGCGAAGGATCTTGGGAGCAGAAAAATTCACGCGTTCCAGGACAGTGTCGGTTCGGTCGGAGAATTTTGGCACTTCTCTACCGTCATCGTTTAGATTCGAGATTTTAGCAAAAGCCTTAGCAAGAGCTTCAGCCTTTGCCTGTGGATCTTGTACCACTGTCCCGTTACTCTGAAGAGAAGGAATTGCGGTCCCCTTGGACGACGATAAAGCCTCCTTGACAATTTTACACCAACTCTTTGCCGAAGCAAGTTGAAGTTTGGTGGCGAATTCCTCCTTATACTGAACCCGGGACTGCCGAATCACTCGAACTGCATCTTTGCGCGCATTTATGAATGCAATTCTGTCCTCTTCGCTCTTCGAAAGTAGCCATCGCTTGTGTGCCTTTTGCTTTGCTCGGATTGTCTTCTTACACTGGGCGTTGAACCAGGGCTTGTCCTTACTGGACACCTGGATCCGCTTTGAAGCAATATGCTTTTCGACAGTCAACTATGCCCTGCTGGTTCTTATCTGCGGCTTTCTCTGGGCCTTTCAGGAGGAAGGCACTCCACTGCTGAGAAAAAAGAGTGTTTCTCAAACCGTCCCAATCACCTCTTTTGTATAGCCAGATTGTTCGTTCATGCTTTACTGGAGGCGGAATACGTAGGTTTCCACGTGCAACGACGGCAACGCGGTCACTGGTGAAAGCATGAGCGTCTACCTTAAAGTAGTCAGGGTGATCTGTAATAGGTGAGGACGACATGATCCGTTTGGGCCGTGATACGAGTCGAAATCGACAAGTTGTTCCAGCCCGTAAGAGAGATAGATCATACAAATCCGACCCTTCCCTACTTTCCTTGAAGGTTGAAAGGAAATCTTTAGAGGCTGAAGGGAAATCTGTTCGAATGTAAAGAGATATTTTTCTCTAATTTCTATTGCGAATCCTAAAGCAAGAATTTTGAAAAACTAAACATGTCCTTAGGCAATGCTGATTCTGGACCAAAACAATTAAATCCACTTACGCAGCATTTTTTAGGTCTGTTTTAGTTACCTGGCTCTTCTCAGTTATTTCCCTAATAATAATAATAATAATAATGTACTTATAAACCATGTCATACACAAAGTTGTGAGTAAGACAAGGAAAAAAAGAGAAAAAATGAAGTAAAATACACTACAATGAATCTAACCGAACAGACGGACCAAAGGATGATGAGGAAAAAAACGACAAAAAGATGAATCTGAAAGCCTTCCTTGCAGCAAAGCCAACTTCGCTGTAAAATTGAGAACTTCAAACTTACGAATTATTACCACTACTATGCCAAGGGGGGGGGGAGATAAATTAGAAGTTAAAATATATGAAATAAAAAAATAGAAATTTTTTAAGTCGTTTTTATTTAAAAGTGGAAAAACCACAAATGTAAACGACAGAAGGATAATAAAAATTAGAATATATCCTACCCAGTTCTCGTCTTTTATAATGCCCTCGATTCGCAGCAATCTTAGAAAAAACAATTTGAATTTCCTTTTTAACATCACGAACAGTGTACTGGTGAAGGCTAGAAATTAATTTAGTAACAGTGATTCCCAACCATCGAAAACAGGAACAGAGGGTATAGAAAAACCACGACGAACTAAGGGAACATTACAGGAAGTTGAACCATTAAAAACTAGAAACTCACAATTCTCAATATTAAGAAAAAGACCAATTATAGAAAATAAACGGGAAACTTTCTGAAATCCTAATAATCTAATAATTTTTTAATAATCTCTTTACAATCTGATTCTTCTTGAAGAAACATTCAGTTTTTTATTTCTTAATATTTAAAATTCCATAAAATTTATAAGATTTATTTTAAAAAAAAAACAACTCGAAATCCTCTCGCGCTTTAAGGAAAAGCTATTGGAATCCTTTAACTCCTTAAAGTACATCTTTAAACCTCACTTCTGATCAAAATTATCTTTATTTAATCTGTTCTTGAAGCTCATTCCAACGTTTCAACCTAGTATCTACCGTAAGATAAGTCATTGGTTTATATTTATTAATCAGTAAAAATTACCTCTCATATCTTTACGATTGAATGAAAAACGACAATTGTTCTCTTCAAAAGGAGAAAAAGGATGAATTATCGTTGGTACGAGGAAAAATTACGAGCTGAACCTTTGCATTGGAGCTGGAATGCATAGAAGCATCGAAATACTCACCCCGTCAAAGTCAGTAGTCAATTCTGTGTCGGAGTGTGGGCTGTCAGGTTCAGCACAACAAGGATCTTCTTTATTACAAATTTCCTCTCTCCATTTGATAGCCTTATCCAGTAGATCACTTGGAATAGTCCAGGAAGCAGCTTTACCAACTAACTGTTTGGTCATCACCAATGCACTAACTGTCCCGGTGTTCAGCTTGCTACGCAGCATCGTTTTCATATGCGACAGGAAATAGAACTGTCGCTTTGAAGCAGTGCTTGTATGGGGAAGACAACAGAGGTGCAACATAAATGTCGACAGATCAGCAAACTTTTTGTCGCCAATACCGTTCTTTAGATGCAAAATACTCTTCGAGAAACCAGATGGTTGGTCGACCAGATCTTGACCAAGATCAGCCCGGCTCAACCTGAGCTCTTGCAGCTGACGGTCAATGCTTTCTCTCTTGCGTTCTACAATCGTTGCATCGCTTCCCAGAAGCGTAGAAAAGTGCACGAGAATGCAAATAATGAACACCTCTTCAAATCCGAGTGCAGCGCAGGGATCCAAAAGCTTAAGATCGGACAAAATTGGATCTTCCCAGCTTATTCTTTGTCTCATCTCCTTACAGATCCTCAGACAGTTGACCTTAAAGACTTTGAGTGAGTCCTCAGCAATCCTTGATCCGCGTTCCTCCAGGTAACATTCGGTATTGGTGCCTAATTTCATGTCATCCCGTTCAAGATAGTTCGCGGGAACCAGATCTATGGAGAAAGGTGATTTCGCTACCAGTATCAGGCGTTTTCTTATGAACATTTGGAATAATATTGCGTACGTCATAATGAAGCTGCTCACCAGTCTACGGATTCTTGTGTCACTGCTCTGAATGTCAGTGTTTAGGGAGTTGGTAATCCAACTCCCCAACTTCGTGACAGGATTATTTAAAGCGTTGGGTATTTTGAGTACCGTCTCCTTGCTCACCTTGTCTGCAGTGCCCTCGCCTAACGCGTGACCACCGTAAAACAATAATAAGGCATTCCAGGTTTCTAACAGCCGTCTGATGGGTGCTTCAAAACTGAGCCATCTCGTAGAAACCACCGATAGCAACTGTTTCACTTCAATTTTAGCGGACTTCTGGTGGTCATGAAATTCTCCAATCCTCTTTGGACTATGGGTAATGTAGTGTATTGTATCATACACAAAAGACCCTAACCAGTCTGGCAAGGTCTTAGATGCTGGTGCAACAGCAGCTTAAAAAACTTATAAAAGAAGCTTAAAAGACACTTTTAACAATTTTTTTTTTATTCCAATATTCACGGCACCAGGTACTTCAAAGTATCTGATATGCCGCTATTCATTTACCTCTTTCAATAGCCTCGAGGTTTTAAATGTCTATTGAACCTTCTTTTGAAGGTGTCAACAGAGGGATTTGCAGGGATAATATCCCCAGGAAGATCATTCCAGATAGAAGTGCAACGCCGGATGAAGCTGTTCCTCAAGTACTCGGTTTTCGGCGTATCCTCCTTTAGATAATTGGACCGAGCTGTGTGCCTTCGTGTCTGCCTTGTCGGCTGGACAAAGGGGGGCACAATTCGAGAGAGCTCGTCTGAGGGAGGTGAATTCGTGTACTTGTAGAAAACAGCCATCGACGCTACATCAGACCTTTCATTTAGAGGCTGGAGCAATTCTTGTGTAGAGGCGCAGCCCGCCCTATTTGCCCTATTCTGGATCTTCTGAAGTGGTGCCAACAGCGTTTTCGGAGCACCAGCAAAAGCGGGCATCCATATTCAGCTATGGGTCTGATGCAAAACTTGTGGAGTGTGATGATCGAGCTTGATGGAAGAAGGTTTTTGCAGCGAAGAGTAACTCCCAGCTTGCTTGCGCAGGAGGTTCTCATCCGATCAAGGTGGTTGTTCCAAGAGAGATCGGTGGAGAAATGAATCCCCAGTAGATGAAGCTCGTCGACTCTCTTTATAGCTTCATTTTTGAAGCTATAAAGCTAACTGGGGTGTTCACGTGGCACCTTTGATCGGGTAATTAGAAGCTCCTTTGTTTTCGATGCATTGAAGTTGATCATCCATGCATCAGACCACTTTTCAATTTTCAAAAGATCCATCTGTAGGTAAAGAGAGGCTTGTGTTGGATCTTCATGTTTAGGGACGGCTGAGTGTGCCGTGATATCGTCGGCAAAGTGTTGCAGAGGGTTTGCTAGGTTATCTCCCATGTCTTTTAAGTAGATAAGGAAGAGCGTAGGTCCCAAGACACTGCCCTGGGGTACCCCTGCTTTCACTGGATATTTGCGGGAAATAAACCCGTCAAGAACAACCCACAGTGAACGATCGGAAAGAAAGCTCTCAATCGCTTTTAACAGACATCCACGAACACCATACACATAGAGTTTCTTTAGCAGGCCACGGTGCCATACTCTGTCAAAAGCTTTCGCAATGTCGAAGGATAGTAGCCTGATGTCCTATCCCATTGCCAGTAATTCTATCCACTCCTGATACTGGGCCACTAGGCAGTCTAATGTTGAGCGTTTCCGGCGGAATCCATATTGGCGATCGCCTAGAAGATCTGAAGATCCAGGTACTGAAGAAGTGTTTTATTGGAGACGCTCTCGTAGACTTTGCCAACCCAGGAGAGAAGGCTAATAGGCCTGTAGGAGCCCACGCTCGTTGGATCGCCTTCTGGCTTTAGAGTAGGTATATCATGGGCAGACTTCCATGTTCGTGGGAAGGTTCCGGAGCAAAAGCACAGCCGGAAAAGCAATGACAAGGGTCCAGCTAGTTCGGCACTGCAGCATTTGAGGACAACATTTGGTATGTTGTCAGGACCCGTGGCTTTGGTCAGATCCAGATGTTGCAGAATGCGAAGGATCTTGGGAGCAGAAAAATTCACGCGTTCCAGGACAGTGTCGGTTCGGTCGGAGAATTTTGGCACTTCTCTACCGTCATCGTCTAGATTCGAAAATTCGGCAAAAGCCTTAGCAAGAGCTTCAGCCTCTGCCTGTGGATCTTGTACCACTATCCCGTTACTCTGAAGAGAAGGAATTGCGGTCCCCTTGGACGACGATAAAGCCTCCTTGACAATTTTACACCAACTCTTTGCCGAAGCAAGTTGAAGTTTGGTGGCGAATTCCTCCTTATACTGAACCCGGGACTGCCGAATCACTCGAACTGCATCTTTGCGCGCATTTATGAATGCAATTCTGTCCTCTCCGCTCTTCGAAAGTAGCCATCGCTTGTGTGCCTTTTGCTTTGCTCGGATTGTCTTCTTACACTGGGCGTTGAACCAGGGCTTGTCCTTACTGGACACCTGGATCCGCTTTGAAGCAATATGCTTTTCGACAGTCAACTATGCCCTGCTGGTTCTTATCTGCGGCTTTCTCTGGGCCTTTCAGGAGGAAGGCTCTCCACTGCTGAGAAAAAAGAGTGTTTCTCAAACCGTCCCAATCACCTCTTTTGTATAGCCAGATTGTTCGTTCATGCTTTACTGGAGGCGGAATACGTAGGTTTCCACGTGCAACGACGGCAACACGGTCACTGGTGAAAGCATGAGCGTCTACCTTAAAGTAGTCAGAGTGATCTGTAATAGGTGAGGACGAGATGATCCGTTTGGGCCGTGATACGTGTCGAAATCGACAAGTTGTTCCAGCCCGTAAGAGAGAGATAGATCATACAAATCCGACCCTTCCCTATCAGTATTTTTGCTGCGAAGCCACACGCTATGATGGACGTTGAAGTCTCTATGAAGGATAATGGCAGACTTAGCGTACTTGCCCCGAATATATTCAAGGGAGGTTTCAAGGTAGCTGGTAATCTGGTAAGTTGGAGAGTTATACACGGTACCAACAATCACAGATTTATTTGGGAGGGTCACCCTGACCCACAGAGCTTCTTCGCCTGCTGAATCTGGTATGTTCAGGCATGAATAAGGTATATGGCTCTGTATATAAACAGCGACACCTCCTCCTCCGTATTTAGCGCTGTCAGGAGGCTCTCAATCCCGCCTGAGGAGCGTGTATCCCTGTATGGCAACCTCACTGCTCTGAATTTTTTGGTTTAGATTGGTCTCAGTGATGCACATGACCGAGTTCACTAAATGTAGGAACTAGTCAAACTTAGATCTGAGACCTCGTATATTGCAGTGGGCTACCGTAAACAGGTCCGTTTGGATGGTCGGTGGACGTGCTATAGGTCGTCGTCGAAATGGCTGTTTGGTCCGAAGCTTTTTGTTGTTAATCATAACCAGGTAAAAGAAGCTTTGCCGGGTGGTTAGCCCAACAAAGCCCATAAATACATTGCCATGGATCATTAGACGGGGAACGGTGCCACCTGCCACGCACCTCATTACCGCATCTTCAACATGGAGGTGGTACCCCATAATGGGTTAGGATTCGGCACAAGTGCCTCCACCCAGAAGACAATCTAATAACAGACAGATAATTTCTGCAAATTGGTTTATACAGGGAAAAAATTCAATAATATAAAAACCTTTTCACTCCGACCTATCGTCTTTTCAATTCAATTCAAAATGGTTGTCTCAAAATGGCCATGGCTGTCATTTGTGATTAATGTGATGAAACTTTAGAGTTATGATACATATATGTCGTCTCAAAATCACTAAAGATAATTAGAAAATGTGAGCTCTACAAAATTCAACTTTTAGCAGAATATTAGGTCATATTAGGAGCCTTTAGCACAAAAACCTGTGACTTTCTACCATTTAGCGGCATAAACAAGAACAAAATATGTCGTCTAAAAATCACTAAAAATAATTAGAAAATGTGAGCTCTACAGAATTCAACTTTTAGCAGAATATTAGGTCATATTAGGAGCCTTTAGCACAAAAACCTGTCACTTTCTACCATTCAGCGGCAAAAACCTATGAACCTGTGACCATAAAAAAAAACTGTGAAGTTTCACAGGAAACCTGTGACTGTGGCAACACAGCATTATTCTCATATCTTACTTCTTTTTTTTTTGCATGCCGACCAAAAGTCTGCGTTGCGCAAGTACCGATCTCCTGATTCAATTCCTTCGGCCGGCAGTGCAGTGCATGGTTGGGGGCAAATCATCCGACGCTTCCCGTGTTTTCCCCACAGATTTCTCGAGGAATCCATTTAGAGCTGGGTCAACTCAGGCTGAGCCACTGATATTATCCTATCAGTGGAATTTTATATCCAGTGAAAGTGGACTGCCATAAAGTCCACAGATTATACTGTCCATACAGTCCACAGATTATACCAGTGGACTGGATTATCATACCAAGGACTACTAATCCTTAGAATTTTTCCTCGGGATCTTGGGAAGAGTATACATGCATTACCATCTAAAAGCATATTAACTATATGCGTGTAATTATTATTTATGATAGTATAAAATTCTATATGTAGTATATGTATTGAATTTATATATATTGTGTAAATATACGACTATATTATAATATATATTATTAGTAGTATTATATGTATTATACATTATTCATATGTATATTTAAAATCTTGGGATTTTTTTTTCGAACCTTGTAATTTTTCGTATTTATTAAATATGAATTTAATTACGTTGATTAAAACGAATGGAAATTGCAATGAACCACCTATGCAACTGTAATTAACTTATAATATATCTTGTTATATTTATAAGCGAACAGAATTTAACTGTAAAAGAACGTTCTCCAGAGAAGTATTTCAAAGAATAGTAAAGAGCAACACTAAAATATAAGAGAAAAAAAATGTCTTCCATATCCTAGTGGATAAAATAAGTTTTGACCACATCAAAGTTCAAAATTAACCTTGTTTTCTTTTTTTGTGCGTTTTAGAAAGAGAAATTAAATATTGCTTAAACTTACAGGAATTATTTGCTTTATGAATGCCAAGTAATTGAAAAATTTGAAGTAACAGCACACTAACTTCGAAATATTCGGAGCATCGAGGTAAAAGGCAGATTAATTGAAGTATTCAAAATTATTGTTTAGAATTTCTTTGATTTAACATGACAAGTATTTACATTGTCATTTTCTTCAAATGCATAACAGATCAATGGGTAAATCATTTATTTGCTTTTCTCTTTAAATTAAATTTAATTCCTTGTATTGTAAGCTTTGAAGGTTTAAAGGTCTAGTTTATTCATACTAAATAATTTCCTTAAAAATTTTCTTAAGTTTGAAGTAGGAGCCTATGTGAGTAAACGAAAGAAATTTTCTAAGAAAAAAGCTATTCAAAGAAAAATAAAAACCTAAATCAATCTAAAGACGAGCAGAATAAAACGTACAATGATTCGAATCTAAAATTGCCAAAAATACTCACTATAAAGATAGCTAACATTTTGGTAGCCTGCATAACTCAAATCAGACAAGTTTCTCCATATCTTCCATCTATCATAGTGATCTGGGATCATGTAAATAAATAAAATAGTACAGTCCTTGGGAGATAATGCCCCAGAAATTAACATAAGGGGTTGGTGTGAAGTTGAAGTAAAAAGAAATAAGGAAGGAGAGAAAAAGAGAGCAATAATGGTTGACTCTACACATGAGAGACAGAGTTTAAAAGAGGCAGAAAGAAAGGGATGTAATATTTTTTTAAGCAGGACAGTTTTATTTGAATTATGGTAAATGTAATAAATTAAAAAAACTGAATTTGTCGACGAGTTGTAGTGCATTCCCTAATAGAAATTTGGTTTTGTTTTGATACATATGATAGCAAGAGCCTGCAACTCTAAGCAGCGTCTCAAGATTAACGTTGCTCTTTCGACTCTCAAGTTGTTGTCTGTGGCTATGAAAAGGAAACTTGCTGAACATATACCTGTTGTTGCCAGGGGTAAGAAAGAATCACTAGCATAGTTAGTTTCGGTGCAAATTTTTCCCAGCCCAAGGGCCTCATCAGGGTTGTAGAGGAGCTATGCATTGACTTGGCCAAGTAATGTTATTTAAAGATCCAATTGTTACAAATAGTTGAATAAAAACAAATATTTATCAGCTGGATGAGTAGAGTAACAAAACAATTTTGTAGATAAAAGAAGGATATTCTTTTTCCTAGCCATAGGAAACAAACAATTTAGGGTGTACATGCTTCCATAAAATTTTGATTTCAATTAAAATGATTAATATTTTGCTCTGCTTATTTTTTCCAATAGTTTCTCTGCAAATGGGTCTTAAAAACTTGTAAAAGCTATTTTCAGCAGAGGAGGCTGCGCCAAAGTAATAAAAGTTATTTTCAAGCCCAGGGGTATAAACTAAATAGATTTTTAAGCATCCCTAAAGCTGTTTTGTTTTTCTAAATATTTCTCAACCGCAGATTGATAGGCTTTTCTATTGGAGAAGTATACTGAAGAAGTTCTGGAGATACAGTGAAGAAGTTTAGCTCATCATTCAATAAAGCGATCCAATAAATACTTTACAAATATACATCTTCTACAGCAGCGCTATTTCATCAAAATCAGGGGGGGGCGGGGGCAAAGTTGGAGCCAGTTTTCCCAAATCAAGTGAAAATAATAATGAAAACTAAAAAATGAACCGTATAGTGCCATAAAGGTAAAGATACATTAAAGAAAACTGACCCGTTTCTGTAGATACTTGAACTAGTTTTAACAAGATTTTTGAAAAAAACTAAATTTCAGCTAGGCGTGGGGGCAAACTGGGATCTGGGGGAGGCCAGCCGAGGTCTCGTAGGGGCAGTTGGCCCCTGTCCCGTATGAAATTACGCCAATGATCTTCTGTTTGCATGTGTATATGTTTGCTTACTCAAAGGTTAATAAGACCTAAAATTACTAAACCTAAAGCCAAAGTTAGTAAATTATATGTACGGAATTCTATGCTTTCATTCCACCTGAAAGCCAGTGGCGTTGTTTGGGGTAAGAGGAGGGGGAGGTAGTAGCCCCCCATAATTTAGAGAAAGATATTATATGGTCCATGCCCCTTAACTCTCCGGATGTGGACTCCTCTTGCCCCCTACCAATAAAAATGCTGGAGGTACAGTCAAGCTAAACGCTGACAAGTGTTGAAAACTTTGAAAAATTATTAGAGTCTGAGACATTACCAAACACCCTGAACCCGTCGTACCTATGCACTGCCGATAATTAATGAGCGATTGAGAGGCAAAAATGGGATAAGCCCTTTTTAGAATTGTATAAAAATGATGTCATTTTATCTGAGAAGGCGTCATAACATCTACCGTTAGTACCACTACAAAATCCGTCATAACATCGACAAAAAATCCGTCAGAACCACTTACCATCTGCAATTCTAAAACCTTAGTTTTTTTTTTATTTAGGGGGGGGGGGGGGAATTACCTAGGGTAGGTTACGTATTTAATATATGCTATGCATATGCTATGCTTTACCCCCACCCCCTGATGTGCAAATATATGGCCAAAATTTGTTTCTAAGCTGTTATATACTTATTACTATTATCTAAACTTATACATTTTTGTAGATGTTATGATGGTTAGTGGTTCTGACGGATTTTCATTTTAGATGTTATGACGTTTTGTGCTTGTGACGGTTAGTCGAAATAGTATCACCCCATTTCATTGTGGCGACAAGGAGATTTTGTATCTTTATCTTTTTTGAGTGTAATTTTTTGAAAATGAAAGAACTGAAATGTAATTTAAATTACAAGGGTTTTCTTGCTATAATACTTTTAATATTAATGTTATCCGGTTCATTAAAGAGGCTCGGTATGCCGTTTTGAAATACTTGAATCAAACAAAGAGACTAGATATTGTATAATTTTTTTTCTTTCTTTTCCCCTTCATTTACTTACTATTAAGTACTAATAATTTTTTTAAACTTATTGTTTTTCCTTTTTCCTTGTTTCTTTGTGGCTTTTAGTATTTTGCTTGTGATTTTCAGTTTTCAATATTTTATGCTGTATTTTTCAGACTAGGCAGTGTACTCTGTACGGTTTAATCACTGAATAAAATCATTCAAGGCTATCTATCATCCGATCATACGTCATTCCTAGGGCAGAACTAAGGTTGATAGTCATAGAATTAAGGGATAAAAGATAGGATGGATTTTGGGGTGCAAATATTGATTTTGAATTAAAACCGATTATTTTGCAGACATCAAGACATGGCTAATTGTAAAAAAAAAAAAAAACAGATAGTCAAAGTGATTGAGAGGCAAATCTGGGATAACCCCTTTTTAGGATTGTATAAAAATGATGTCATTTCATTTGTTGATAGATAATGGGACTGAATGGGACGGAAAATGCACACTTGACGTGTAACCAAAATCTAGGACTTAAGAAATTAAAAAAACAAGAAGATGAAAACAACGAAAATAGACATTAGACTTACTTGACAACTTCTCTACGTTGAAAAAAGGAAGCCCTTCCTTTGTTGGCACTGGAGCCATAGAAGCTAAAAAGAAAAAATTGTGTATGAGAGAAAAAAAACATAAAAAGAACAGAAAGTTTAAATTAATTATTATAGTATTGACCCAAATTAAGTGGAATAAACATGAGAGTTCAGGGTAATAAAGTCTGACCTAAGAGTGGCGGGTAGTCAAACTAGCTGGCAAATTTTATAGCTTTTCCCGCGCAAATTCTTAAAGTCATCTGCAAAATTCTTTTATGTCCCATGTTCAGAAACATATTGCTGCTACATTGTAGTTTAAGCCCAAGGGCACTCATAGGCCATTTTGCTTTGCAACATATGAGGTTTTAAATTTGGCAACAGTGTTTGTGTTTTACAATGGGTTCAACAACACATTTTACAATGGGTTCTGTTTATCGCGTACACATATTCTTTTTCTCCTTTGCATTTACCAGTCATGGTACGGGGGCACTATCTCATGAAAATATTGGAAAGTCGAGATTTTTTCGAAAACAGATGTTTCTAAAAAACAAGAGAAATATTGCCCACTTTAGAAGTTTCAAACTGCTATCTACAAAAATGCGGGATTTTGTATTCTTGAACAGAAGGAAAGTCCACGAATGCCTGTTTTTTTTTTTTTTTTTTTTTTTTTTTTTTTTTTTTCAAGGAGTATCACATCAAACAAATGTTCCTAGGACATCGAAAAGAGCTGGTTCGAGTGATTATTCAAATTCGACATTCATAGAAGTCTTAAATTTGAAATAAAAAATTGGCCGCAATTTAGAATAGGGCCAAACGTCACTTTCGATGCCGGGAAGAATGGCGTAGTGGCTTGATGACGAAATGGTTACTTCAGTTGGCTCGTCATCAGAGTCTGAAGATTCCATTCAAAACTTTAAAACATTTAGACCATAGTTACCCTTTATCAACCCCTTTTATTTTTGGGGGGATAATATGATAATATCGTAACTGAATCAAAAAGCTTTTAGTTGAAATCACATAAAAGATTCTTTTGAAAACTGTTTTCTAATTGAAATCAACGCTTAATTTTCAGTGAATTTAACTCAAATTGAATTAACTTTTATATATTTCTTTGAAAACGCTAACAAAAGTATTTAGAGTACCAATCACGATTATATATAACTAAAACGAAGATCTAGCTCACTGAAAAAGAAATCACTTTTTGTTTTATTCAATTGCTCGATTGAGACCGAGTGTTCGCCAAAGTATAGTCACCTACGAAACAAGTACTGACAAAACTCTCCAAAAGTGACCCCACCTACCTCAGTGCCTCTAGACGCAAAGTACTGTACTACTTAATCGCTCCGAGCCAAAATACTTTGCTCCGAGCCAATAAATTATGCTAGAGCGTGAATCCGGCGACGAGTGGTCGGGATGAATTGTCCAACTACGGTTTTTAGTTGCCAGCTTCGCATAGGTATGGAATCGTCTCCAGAGACGCGGACAAAGGTTCACTTTTTTTGTGTGGAGAGGATAGGTTTTGTCAGTACTTGTTCCGTAGGTGATTATGCTTCGGTTTTCACAGACGTGGACAGGGTGTGTTCGGGGGCTCCACTAAAGCTGCCCGATCAAATTAATTGCTGGTACTCACTCTCTTATGATTGAGAGCGAGCGTCAGACAAAGAAGAGCATAACGAAAGGGGGCACTTAGGCCCAAGGTATAAGTAGTACTTGAGACCATAGAAGTGTATTCTAGTCCTTGATCTGTTTAAGAAGAACGGCACGAAGATATTGAAAACGCTATTAAAGCAGAGGGAATCATCTGACCTTGAAATTTCATCAGTAAAACTACCTATTCAAGGCTTCTGATCCATAGTGGAGAAAAAGGACATTCATTCCTGGTCAGAAGTCATTGACGAGGATATTAAAGCACTGGAAAGATATAAAGAGACAGTCGAGGGAAAGACGCTTCTATAGGTACGCTGACTTTTTCCTGATGAAAAGTCTCTCCCTCTAACGGCTTGAAAAACAGAAAAATATTTACAGTTGAAAGAAACTTGGAATTTTTGACAGAAGCGCATAAAATCTACGTTTCTGTAAGTGACCTGTTTTACTTAATATAACATGCAATATTTTCAGAGTACTTAATAGCCAGTAAAGGAAGACTTGGAAAGGCAGTTGGCGAAGAGATCCAAGCCAAGAAACTGTTTCATAACAATAGAGGTGTACCTAAACTTCGTGGACAACACTGCTGTAAACATGCATAGAGACAAGAGAAATTTACAAATGATGTTGCTTCTCGAAATCATTAACACAAAAGATTGTCAAACAATGTAGGAAACAGAGTCAGAAGAAGTCTATCAGAAGTAAGCCCATTCCCTTTTGGTACAGGCTCCAGGGCTCTCTGCATTTCCAGAGGGTAGTGTCTCTAATTATATTTTAATTCAAGCAAGTGCCTAATCATCTTAGAGACACTTTTAAGGAGGACCATCTATCTGATGTTCTGAAGCACCTGTTGAAGATTGTGGACAAAAGTAAAGTAATGACGTTTGCTTTATTAACTTTTTGACTATCCATCAGCTCCTTTGTGATCATAGGATCACTGGCTTTGGAGGAATGCTGTATTGACCGAGAAAATACAATTGCTAGGTATTCCCTCTCCTCCAATAATGCTATTAAGAAGAAGAGTAATTATGATTAGCGGTTCAATGGCAAGAATACCATATCAATAGTAAAGTAACTTGGATAAGAATATAGTGAATGCAACAACCAATCACCTTAGCCTTGAGCCTCTAATGCCTGTCGAAATGGAAAAGCCCGAAGAACAGGACGTTTTTTCCTCGTGGCAAATCTTCTGTGTCAGAACAATAAACGCGTTGAGTTCAAAAGCATTGAGTTTAGTGTCTTTGTTTTTTCTTTTCTTTTTTCTCAATTTCTTTATTCTTAGTCTGTTTACCCTGTTTATCCAGAAGAGATGAAATATATCTTTTATAATGTTTTATGGTTTTATTTTTAATAAAGAGTTCGTTGTAACGAACTCTACGTAAGCCGTTACTTGGGCTAAAAGTAACCAAAACTCTAAAAAAAAAGAATTTTGGCAAGAACTATTATATTAAAAGAATCAGCTTTTTATGCATATTCCAATCATATAAAGTTTTTCAAGTTTTAAATTATTCATCAATAGCTTCGAGCCTGAGAAAATTCGCCTGATTTTCCAAAAAGGTGGATAGAACCTTCAAATCTTCTGTTAATGTTGATGAAAGTCAAAACCATTAACATAAGCATGTCAGAAAGCCGCAATGTAGAGGATTCGAGCTGCTATCTACGATAAAGTGGACTTTGCATTTTTCCCCAGAAGAAAAATCACGGGCTCGTGTTTATTATTTTTTTTTCGCAGGGGTCATCGTTTCGATCTAATGGTCTTAGAAGGTTTTTAAGGCCTTTTGAAATTTTTACGACAACGCTTTCAATAGAAACCTTATATGCCCCCACGGTATAACTTACAGCCCTTGACCTTAGGGCTGTGAGGGGGTTGTCATCCTCAAAGACATAATTTCCGGACCTTATAACTACGTTCAACACAATGGCTATCTCAAAATTTTGATTGGATGTGTTTGGGGAAATGGTGGGCGCGAGAGGGGGATTATTTGCCATCGAATCACTCTTTACTATTAAAAAGGGCACTAGCCGTTTCAATTTGAACTATAATAAAAGTCTAGCGGTCTTTTAAGCGACCATAGAGATTTTGCCACGGGAAAGTGGTGTTTTCTGCCATTTTGTTGCATCATACTCTGCTTTTGCCCCAAAAAGGACCTATTTGCTACCGATTTAATACTGCGTGAAAACCAATCGACTGAAAAGTATATAAATTGCATGATGAACTTCCTAGTTGCAGAAGAAGTAGTTCTAACACCGCACATAGCGCAATTGTTTCCGAAAAGTCACGTAGTCAATACAAGATAAATAGTTTATATAGATATTTATCTTGATGCTTGAATTAACTAAAATCCACTTAATTTAAAAAAAAAGTAAGTTCAGTGATATATAATTGCGCATCAGCTATTACGAAAGAGGTCAATGTGCTGGCGGGGGGCAGGTTCCAGATTATCAAAAGAATATATTTCAATACTCAAATGGTATATCTCTATTATGAGCCTTCAGATAAACATAGAAAGTTGTGAGTGAGGGAGGGGGCGGGGGTAGGAATTTGCCTTTCTTTTCTCTTAATGTAGACTAAGCATGAATAAGATTATGGGATGATGGCTCCGTTCTTATTGCAAATGTTTCTGACATTTATTTTGAAGCTTTGAAGCTTTGAAGAGTAATTTTAGTCAGCACCTCTGCTATTGGTGGGGATAATAGTACACCTTCTATTATTATATTAATTTTTCTATTTAGTACCAAATATTACGTTTACACGCCCATCGATACTGAGGTAGGAAAGGGGGAGAAGGGGTAGTGAAATTATGAGTCTCATCAGAAAATTTTTCTTTTCGGGAGGAATTGGGGTTACTAGTTACAATAAGAGATATATCTTCGGCACCATGTCTTCTTTAGACATCACTGGAGAAAGCGTTTTAGTGCTGTTGAAGCTGATGCACGCCACTCTCAAGTTTAGCTTTTTTATGCGTTCTTTCAGCAATTTTCTTTGAAACAGTGCAAGCAATTGAAGAATTAGTCCTCCTAGCTCCATTAAATGCATTAATCATGACGATCAGATACGAAAAAGCCACATTACACAAGGTTAATTCATTTTTATATGTTGCACTGCTATCTAACTTTATTAAACTACTCAAAGGTAACCTATTCAAAAGTCCACCAGATGGCCTTGCCTGCTTGATGCTAAAGTCTAAACGTAGATGACAAGGGAAAAATGGCGGGCGGCGTAACCAGTGTTTCTCGATTCCCGTCCAGATATCAGAGAACAGAACGCAGCCTCATGGAAGTAAGAGACTTTGGATACTAACAGCAGTTAAATGTAGGCATCTGTACGATATTCCACCTCTGCTATTACCCTGGTATGAAGAACTAGTCATAATGACTGTTTCAGACCTACGTTACGTGAAACCTGTGGTAATTATGGCAAAGACGCGATTGTCTAATATCTTGCTGTGTAACACGAGGTCTCTAAAAACAAGGTAGACGAACTAGAGGTTCTTATTAAATAGAGGAATTGTCAGATTGCAGCTGTTACCGAATGCTGTTACATTACTGAAGAAACTGGCCGTATAAACGGTTATAAGAACCTTTTTAATACAAGATGCGATCGAGGCAGCGCCGCGGTGGAGGTGTTGTCGTGTACATCTGGCAAGACATACCGTGCAAGCAGTTAAGCCAACCTATGGTAACTTTATGTGGTAATCTAGTTCAGCAAGTTGATCGTCTTCGGTACCTTTAGTTTTTATCTTGATTGCCATTTGGCATGGAAGTGTCTCAGTGACGCAATTTCATCAAAACTTGTCCGTGGGGTAAGAATACTTCGACGTCTGCAGTATTTTCTCCCTCAAAGAATACATTTAACATTATATTATTCGTTGGTTAATCCATATAACTCCTACGGTTGCCCCCTTTGGAGCAGTAACTTCTTATGCAACTATAGAAGAGTGCAAGTTCTTCAAAATAAAGCTGTTAGAAAAATCGGTAGATATGTCCATGATGTACATGACACATGTGCTTATTTAGGTCCCTGAAGCTCCTTAATGTAAGTCAGATAAGAGATTACAAAGCTGCAGTATTTGTGTTTCAGTTTAAAAATTGTTTAACCGATGATGTTTTTACGATTTTTTACCAAATTATTAGTGACCTGCATAATTATGGAACTGAAAAAAGTGATGATATAATTGTTGTTTTGCGTCACGGAACCAGGTGTTCATTTCCAATGAAACACCTGGGTCAATCAGTACGGAATGAGCACCCATTGACCATTAGAGCGGTGAAACAAGTACCTCAATTTAAAAGATTTTTTTTTGGGGGGGGGGAATTTGTTAAATTCTATTATGGCTGGTAGGATGAATAGGGGAGGAAGAGGAGCTGGAGAGGTGAGGGTGGGTTGGGACGGTAAGGGTGAGCAGGGGCTAAGGTAAGGTTGGAAGGGGAGGGTGAGGGAGGGAAGGGGGAGTTGAGTATTAAGAGTGATGGTGAATGGATTTGCTATTATTATTTGTCTTTTATATTTTATTTATTTATTATTATTTTTATTTCAGTTATTTATTTATTTATCTATATTTTTTTTGAATATATAGGTTATGGTTTATCTATTTTTAGTTCATCTATAATAGTTCTAATCAAATAAGCGAGGTTTGTGTAAATAGTTGTGTTGATAAGTAAGTAGTTACGTGGACTTTCGCACGATCGCAAACCTTCATAGGTTTTCTCCAGCACAAGTGTTGCTTAATCTATTTATTTGTTTGTGAATGTGGATTAATAAACTTATGAACTTATGGACACTTGTCATGAAGTAATATGGGCTGAATGCAAGCCAAACTTTGTCTCTAGACAATTTTCATGTCTTATACTCACAGTTGTGTACTATCCGGAAACTGCTAAGAAAAGGATAGACCTGATACATTATCTATAAACGTTTATTGACAATGCACACCATCAGTACGCTGCTCCTGCGTTCGTAGTTACCGGAGATTTCAATCAAACTCACAAACAATGGGTGTGCAGCATGCTCGACTTGCAGCAGGTTGTGAAAATTCCCACCAATCAGAGTGGTAGTACACTGGATCCCATACTACCATCCTTTCTGATTATTACCTCCCTCCCCGTTCCCTCGGTCCACTACAAAGCTCTGATCGCTTCATCATTCTGTGGCAAGCTAGGACTACTTTATCTAGACCAAAGAAGAAAAGTTTACAGCTCAACCCATGACTAAGGAGTCTATTTGTTCTTTTGGGAGATGGATAGGAACCTTTCACTTTGACAAAAAATTTTCATTAACAGATATTAATCTTAAAGTCGAGTCACTAATTTTTCTACTCCTGCAGAAATATCATGAACGTTTCCCCACTAAATAGTTGTGGTAAGCGACAGCGACAAGCCTTAGATAACGAAGGAATTTAAAACCCTAATCATGGACTAGTCACTCACCGAAACAGATATTGAAAGTCTCACAGGTGACCTTTCGGACTACCAGAGATATATGAACAAAGATACATGAATATACAGTTAGTAGGGAACTAGCGAAGTTAAAATAGAACTTTGTTACACATTCCTGAGAACTGCCAGTCAAACTTCTAGTTGAAAATGCAGCATTCCTGATTAAGACTTTAACGTCCGCAATACATCAGTGTTTCAGAGCTAAAATCTTCCCTCAAGCATGGAAGAGAGCTTATGTCCGGGTTATACCAAAAGTGAAGGAACCGAAATCATGTAACGGGATCAAAATTCAAAACCTCAAAATGTTCCAAATAAAGTTACTTCAGTAAAATAAACTCACCCAAAATATGAACCTAAAAATGCAAGTAACCCACAGACCGAGTAAGGCATAAACGTCCAATTTAAAAAGTAGCAAAACTAATGTATTTTAATCAGACGAACTTTGTGAAAATCTTTCCCACAGTAAGTGTAATTGCAATAAATAAATCCGCCTCTGCGTCGCCAAAGTATGCAATAAATATCAGTGTGACCAAATCTTACACGACAGGCGACCAACATGTAATTTAAATCTTAAGAGCTTGAATTGCCAAACTGTCAAGAGAAGGTAGAATTTATCATACGAAAAATAGTCATTAGAGATACAAAGTATTTTTGTGTAATCTAATAGCATTGTTCTGAAAACTAAGTTTAGGACTATGTATTCCAATGCAACTAAATTGTATTGTCCTTTAATAACTTTCATCGAAATAAATTATAAATCTTCTGGAAACTAAGTGACATGTCGTTAGCAATAAAATTACAAAGTAAAACTTTGTCTTGTCGAGAAAAATTCAAAAGTGAAGTCTGAGAGCTATAAATCGTATCAAAATTCAAGTAGCCAATTAGTGTATCCCTGTCCAATAGTAATATGGGAGATACCACGAACCAATGGGATCAATGAAACACATGTTTTAGCAACGCCTGAATGTAATGTGGCATAGAAAATTGCATTGTAAATGCCACAGTCCATAACATTGTCCTAGTGTCTATGACTGTGAAGTGTTTTGATACTCCTGAAACAGCTTTGTACCGCTAATGTGAGCAAAAATAAATACATTACTTTCTTAATCCTTTCTCTTTATGTTAGTATTATTCAAGATAATTAGTCCTTGTGGCTCCAACCGCTCTCACGGGAACCTGAATCCTTTCAATCTGATTTCGACTCAGTATGGCCATCTCCCCATTTGAACCGCTGATTTAATCCCCCACTAAACGAAGCTCCACCGCAAACTATCTGATAAAATACCAAAAGATGTAAAGAAAACCACCTCGTAATCATAGTAGAAAAAGAAACTATAAAAGAAACCCTCCCATTAGAATATGAAAAGAAACTATAAAACAAAACCCTTCATTAGAATACGAAGACATATAAAAGAACCCCCCCCCCCATTAGAATTGGCGCAGCCCGTTTAAAGGAGCGATACACAAGGACAAAATTTTCCACAAAAAGAAAAAGATTATTGAGAAATACTACGCATAGAGAAAGTGCAATATTTTGTTAAGCCTAAGTCCCCTGAAGATACTGACAAAAAAAGGTATACTCACTAAGAAAAAATGTATATAGAATCCCCTCATAAGATAACAGAAATTTGGAAGTGTTAAATTTTAGTTATATAAAAAAACAAGCACCGAATTTTAATTATTCTTGAAAAAACTAGCTAATGTGTTATTAGATCCAAACGAACAATTGCTAAAACAAAAACTTATTGCCAAAACAGTGGAAATTTCAAAATCCTTTCCCTCATATAATGGAGACTCAGACGTAGAAGAATTTAGTATCCAATTAAACCAATTTGTAGAAGTAACTAAAACGGACTGAAAATCATTAGTAGGCGTGTTATTAATGAGACTAAAAGGGCAAGCATTAACATTCTTGAAACAAATGAAGAACACCATAGGGGAAGATAACAATCTTCTAATAAACTCAATAGAAAAAATGCTAGAAGCGTTCCGAGAAAGATTTGTTGAAACCAGTTCAACAAACAAAATAAAGCACGGAACTTTATGTTTCGACGAAACCCAAAATGTTAGGGAATACCTAAACAAAGTAATGGTATCAACAGAGGTTAAATATGGAAAAGAATCTGGTCCTTTTATGATAAAATTGTAATAAATGCTTTCTTGCAAAGATTGAGCCCCAAACTGTACCAAATGTTAATATAAAAAAATATTCAAACATTAGAACTGGCAGTTCAGGAAGTAGAGAGAATGTTCAAAATTGACACGATTGCTGGCAAATCAGAATAAGTCAAGAATAAATAACGTAGGAGAATCAACTCCGGGACAATTATGAGGAATTTCACCCGCAATTTTCTCGAGAGATAATTCACCAAAACCGAACCAAAATAGATCCTCAACCCCTACCAGTCAAAGAATGGTACGTTTTGTACCCACGAATACGGCAAACTACGTAAATAAGCCTCCAATTATATGCTATGTATGTAATAAACAAGGATATATTGCCAGGGAATGCCGTACTAGAAACAACTATGCACCAGCAACCCCCAATTTTAAAACCATTTGTTCGGGAGATCAAATATAAATGCCAATGGGTCAAGAAGTTATAGAAGTAAACCCCCCATGCCTCCCACTGTTCCGCAACCCCTACCACCAAGAATTGGAATACGCAAATCCTTCCCCAAACCGACAAAATAATTATCGGTTCCCAAACCCAAATACGCAACAAAACATGTAAAAATTTAATTCACAGACAGTGTATCCGACTATATTTAACAGGAATACGAGCGATAACAGAAGATATTTTTCCCGACAGGAAGAAATTTTTCGTCAATGCAAAATGAACAAACGCCACGAGCCGTCGGCACAAGAAATTCCAACCCACGTAATAATACGTGACAACCAAGACAATCAAATGTCAATCAACTTACTTGGGAAGTTCCCACCGAGCCCCAATGTCAAACACCAACCTATCAAATAAATGCACAGGGAAACGAATCAGGACCCCAAGAAAATTAACCGGGACCCTGGAGACCAGTATTTTTTATAGGTCCCTTCCACTAATTGTACCTTCTTTAAGTGATAATAATGATATATTACCTATATTAAATTATTTTGGTGTTGCAACTATTTACTTCAAAGCGCTAATAGATTCCGATGCACCGAATTGCATAATAAACTCCAACGCATTTAATAGATTACCGGTATATATTAAGCGACGGAAAAATTTTAATATCCCCAGCTTAACTAGCGTCACAGGGCATAGGCTGAAAGTAATAGGCTCAATACGCCTAGATATGAAAAAAGATAATAGAATCTTTCCTACCAACTTCATAATAAGCAAGAATTTCCCATATGAGGCTATAATCGGTACTAATTTTTTAAAATCTAATAAAGCGTTATTAGATATAGCGAATCACAGACTCGTATATCCATCCGATACCATTCTCCGACGCGTGGAGAAAGGGGAAGCAACAGTGAATAGAATAAAGTCTTTTGTACCCCATTTCTCGTCCTCCAGGAGAAGCTCAAGTAACAAATGGATTGAGTCAATAAAAAAAATAGGGAAAATGCAGGAGTATAGGCCGACAGAAATAAAGAAAATAGCAGAATTATGGAACGAGATAATAAATCTCAATGCTGTCTCCTAACAGCCAACCCCACAAGCGGAAGATCTGACACAACCAAGCGCCAATCTTAACTCAATAAAAAATGATTCAGACGAAAAATATTATGGAATCACAGTGCGTAAAACAAAGATCCCCTAAAAACAATGCAAAGAGTTCAAATTTCACAAATGGTCACCCCCATAAATGAAAACTTCGAAATTTGGTTTGCATCCCCGTGTGGAGAAATCCAAGAAAATTTATTTTGTAAAGAACATATCATTTTATATAAGAAAGGAGAAGGTTTTATTTGGTTAACTAATACACACGAAAATGATACAATTACAATAAAAAAGAGAACATGTCTCGTGGAAATACAAGTGATTTCTGAGCGCAAGCTAGACGAGTGGAAAAACTCCAAAAGGAATTTAGTCAATAATATTAATGTTAGTAATCCAAGGAATAGGTACCCGCTAACAAGATAGATATAGGTACCCGCGATCCAAGAATAGGTACCCGCGAAAACTTAAATTAGAGCACATTCAAGACGCGGAATTAAAAAAAAATTATGCGAGTTGCTCTGGAACTTTAGAGGTATATTTTCTACGTGTGAAGAGGACTTTGGATTGATACCGTTCTATGAACATTCTATCCAAACTACAGGGTTACCTGTAGCAAAACAACCCTATCGCATCCCTCATCCCTATAAAAATTGGTTAAAAATAAAATCCGCGAATTAGAAAGAAACAACATTATACGCCCAAGTATAAGCCCGTATTCAGCCCCTGTTATACTAGTACCAAAAAAAACAGGACCTTAGGCTTGTAGTAGACTATAGAGCCTTAAACAAGCAGGTAGTTAGCGACAAGTTTCCCCTGCCCCGAATCAACGAAATCCTAGACTTCATCTCAACCAAAAATATAATTTTTACATCTCTCGACCTCACACAAGGTTATCATCAAGTTAAGATAGCAGATAATGATGTTCATAAGACCGCATTTTCTACGACAGAGCGTGGCTCTTATGAATATTTAAGAGTACCCTTCGGACTTAAAACTAGTTCAAGTGCACTATGTAGAACTTTATTAGATTTATTACGTGGCGTAGACAATATTATTCATTTTTTGGATGATGTGTTCTGTGTAGGAGAAACCCCGGAGGACCATTTAAAAAAAATAGCCAAAGTTTTGGAAAAGTTCAGAGAGGGTAATCTAAAATGTAGACCTGAAAAAGTAAATTTACTTCAATCCGAAATAAAATTTTTAGGAATTATAGTGACTCTGAGTCAGATATGGCCAGATCCTGACAAGATAAAATGCGCAGAAAACCTAAAACCCCCAAAAACTATAAAACAATTGCGATCAATTCTTGGTTTGACCAGTTATTTTAGAAAATTCATACATAACTACGCCCAAATTGCAAAACCCCTAACGAACCTAAGTAAAGAGACCCCCCAAAATATTACTTGGTCGCAGGAAGCTCAAACTTCCTTAGACACCCTCAAGAAAGCACTTACTTCCGAACCAGTATTGTCGCTACCAGATTTTAAAAAAGGACAATTTGTAGTCACCACTGACGCCTCAGCTCTGGGCATCGGTGCAATCCTTTCCCAATTAATCCCCGTAGAAAACTACCATAATCCTCTACAGAAACCCTCTCAGTATATAGAGAAAGTCATATGCTATTCAAGCAGAACTCTATCGAAAGGCGAAAGCAGTTATTCTGCAACACAATTGGAGCTACTATCTATAATTTACCATTTAGACGAATTTAGACATTATTTAGTGGGTCGAAAATTTAAGCTACGTTCGGACCATAAAAGCTTACAGTACCTAAGTACATTCAAAAATCTAACGGGAATGTTAGCTAGATGGATAACGAAAATCCAAGATCTGGATTACGAATTTGAACATTTGACCAGTAAACAAAATGCCCCCTGTGATTACTTGAGTAGATTCCCAGAAAATAACTCCTCAGATAACGAAAACCAAAAAAAATAAATGCCATTAATTCGAGTAAACGAAAACACAAAAAGAATAAACGTAAAATCCAAACAGAAGAAAATGAAATCAATCATTAGCCCCTTATCGCTAGCTAACATTAAAAGAAACCAAGTTAAGGGCGAAATGTGTTCGACTCTCATTAATTATTTTGCTAACCTCCCTGATAAGTTCAAAGCTCTGAGAAGGGAAATAGACAATTGTTATTATGAATTAGACGAAGAAATCCAATGTAGGATAGTAACAGGCGATACAAATAGAAACCAAACCTCGATAATACCGGTATTACCCCAAAACCTAATAATACCTGCCTTCGAATATTTTCACGCAGATACAGGCGGACACTTGGGAATCACGAAAACCAATCACAGATTAAAACAATATTTCTTTGTTCCTTCAGCACTAACCAAACTCAAGGATTTCATAAACAATTGCGAATCATGTAATTTAAGAAAGAATCCCCAAACTTACCCCCATCCCCCAAAGGTAAGATTGCCAGTAGCGAGGTTTCCTTTCGACATTGTTTCATTTGATTAATATGGAACCAGTGGAGGATTACCTGTTTCCAACAGAGGCCATACTTGCATTCTTTCAGTCATAGATCACTTTTCCGGGTTCACTTTTGCCAAAGCATTGAAAAATCAAGGCGCATACGCTATGAGTAAAGGGTTAGCAAAAATATTTTTAAAATTTGGCGTCCCTATTACAGTTAATGGCGATAATGGAAGTAATTTTGTTTCTGAAGTAACAAAAGATTTAACGAGTTTCCTTAACATAGAGAAATTGGTGACCTTCCCCAACCATCCCCAAGCTAATGGGAAAATGGAAAACAGGCATAAAATATTTTCCAATGTCTTGAGCATTTATACAAAAGAAAACCGAAACGATTGGGATCAATATCTACCTTACTTAACCAATGTAATTAATACTGCTTATTCAGAAACAACTAAAGAGAGTCCATTTTTTCTTTTATTCGGACGTGCTTTCAAAATACCCTATCAGGAAGTTCCCGAATCCAGACAGTATTACAATAATACAGAGGACTACAAGCAAGATTTTATGAATAGAATGAGGAAAACCTATTAGATAGTTAAACAAGAATCAGAAAAATGTAAAATAAACCAAGAATTGAGAAACAAATCCAAAGTCAAAGAGAACATAAATTTTAAGGTAGGCGACTGTCTCTACCTAAAGAATGAGGCAAAGGTGGAAGGCAAAAAACTTTCCAATAAATATTCGGGACCTTACTGAATAATCAAAAAATACGACAATGAGTTTACTTTTAAAATAATAAACCCTGACAACGGAAGAACATATAAGGCAAATGTTAGCCGTATAAACAGGGCCAAGCACCCGGACAGATGGGCACCGAAACCCTCATCTACTGATTCTTCAAACGTAGAAAATTAATTTCCCAAGTCAAGGATAGCCAAGTTAAAACCTTTCAATTTCAAACAAGACTATTTCGAAAATGATAGCAACGAGGAAAACTTTGAAGATTTTTTAGCCATGAAACATCTAGTTGCCCCCAAAGGGAAGTCCTTAATACCCATAGTGACAAAACCCCAAAAAGGCCCGAAAAGTTCATCATCAGAAAGCTCAGAAGAGTTGGACTGTATGCTGTCCCCAAAAACCCAATTTTTTCCCGATAGAAATTCAACCCCTTGTCCCCCCAAAATATTCCCAGATGATAAGGTATCACCAGCAACCCCGATAGAGAAGCCCCTATCGTTACAGGATGAATTAAATAGAGCTGTGGAAACCCCTGGTGTAAAGATAAAGAAAACCCAACCAGGGACGCAAACGACAAAAATTTGAGAGAAACTATGGACATCATCAATTACCCAATAAAAACATGGCAAAGTGCATTGCCTTGGACCCAGGAACACCCTGAAGATGAAAATCTAGGACAATATCAAAATATAACGGTATCCAAAGTCAAGCCCAAGGAGTCAGCCTCCTGGCAACAGACCTTGTTACAAAAAATACCCCCCCGAGGTTATGGCATTCAAACAATGGAGACACTCTCCACAAACATTCAACTCCTCCCAGAGTTCCCAAGAATCTTTTAACTCCCCCAAAACAGGAATTCAGCGCGAGGAAATGGAAAATAAACACTCTACCTCGAGAGGAGACGAAATATATGAAGCAAGGGCAGGTGTTACTCCTAAATCGCAAAAGACCACCCCAGAAAACCCTAATGATGACTCTTCAGGGACTAGTTCTACTGAATCCGACGATTAATCACCTCAAGACGAACCCCAAGACGCACAAAAACGAAAACCTACTTCGGCAACAGAACATGCAAAAGAGGCTAAATTAAAAGGTCAAAAATTCTTGTTGAAGCAGTACAAGAAGTTTGACTTAATCTCTATGGGAAAGTTAAAAAAGAATAAAACGCTAGAAAGCGAACAGAAAGTTACCACAAAATCTCGTATAGTAATTAAAAAACCAGATAAATGGAAATACGTCTAGAGATCAAGTCCCCAAAAAACTCATAAATAATGTTAAGACGAAATGAGCAGGTTGAATAAGAAAAAAAAACTTAAAACAAAGGTGTATGAATAAGACACTTCAACGAAAGCTACCCGCAAAAGGTCGAAGGAAATTAATAGTTAACTTTTCCAGATAAACTGAATCCCGGCTTGATAGAAAAACCTGAGGATAGAAGCTGAGCAAGAATTGCTCAACCCCTCCTCCAAAAAATACCTAGCGCCACCTCGTTACAGACAGAACGACTATGGACCAGCTATTTCAGATACGATCGAAACTCCTAGACAACTCGGCACAATTGATAACAGAAAGACTGAAAATCGAGAATATGATAGAAACAATACTTAAACCTCTTAGTGAAGTTAAGGCATCCAAAGAAAAAATGAACAAAAAATGAATGAGTTCCTAGTGACTAAACAAATAGATAAATTAATCGAGACTGAGTTTATGGAAGTTAAGGAGTAGACCACCAAAATCCAGGATGAAATGGAATCAATAAGCGACGCCACACTTGTTATGGGATATAATTATCCCGACAAGGTCCTAAAATTACATATATTATATAATAAAATGCAAGAAATTGGTAAATAAGTGTAAGATTATAGAAACAATACTGTACTATCTGCAACAATAGCGGTGCAAGAAGCACTGGCACCTGGACGAGTAAAGCTCCTAAACTTACAGCATAAATACGACCAGTTAAAAGCACAGGAAGAGATAATTACTACAACAGGAGAGCTTAGAAAAACAACTGAAGGAAAACAAACCCGACATCAACAGAGAACTGCAAAAACAAAGAGAATTCTGCTCAAACATAGAGAAAAAGGTGGAAACCTACTTCACAGTTGAAGTTGACCTACCCCTCAACCCCCAATTGGAAAATATTCTTGATAACAATTACAACGAAGGGCCACCACATCCCTTGTATTTCACAATTCCAAATCAAACCCGGCATCCCCTTATAAAACCCCAAATGAAGTCTATTCAACAAAACCCTCCAACTGACAATAGCGTAACTACTAGCACCCAATACCGTACTATCCAAATGAATGATACAACTGGCAGGGATCCCTCAAATATCTCTTCACCACAAGGAACGCCCAAAACACATCTGTTACCAGACGATACAGAAAACTAAGAAAATATTTTTCATGGCTGTTAACTAAACTCAAATAGGAGGTAAAAATTCTTTTCTCGATTAAATACAACAAAAAAAAGAAATATTTTTTTTACAAGTATAGCATAGTAAATTGTATAAGCAAGGGCATAGCAATAATCTAATACCACGTGCATGATCCACGTTAAACTAGAGGACACATGCTTGTGTGGTGTTGGGGATGATGTTGGATGTCAGAAGGCCTACATTATCCGCAATGCCATAGCAAGTAAGTTAAAGTTCTACAAGGCTTTTCGTTTACTGCATGATTTCTTAAATAGTTTTCGTCTATTTAAAACACTAGGATTCGAACCCAGGCGTAGAAACTATGATGATCTTTGCTAAACAGAAAAACAAACTCATAGTCACATTTGAATCATTAATCTCAAGTACCAAAGGGTATATTCAGACTAAAGATTTTATCGAGGCACTTACTACTTAAAAAAAATACTGGAGCGACAGAGCCCTGTTCGCGACAATGTCCAAGAAATAAATTAACCACTAACACGGGGTCGATCCAAAATTTCTCTGTTAGCTGTTGATCTTATGTGATATCCTATCCAAATGAAAAACAACTGCATATCAACAACATAATCAAACACTGAATTCTAGAATATCCTATCCTTCTATCTTTCATCTTCATCATAAGACATATTTAGTACATTATTATTACGGCATTGGAAATCTTGATAACCCGTTTAGACGATAGGTCAAAGTAAAACCCTATTCTAGAAATATCTCATTGTTATTATTATTGGCACGACAGCCAATCATATAAAACGCGGTATTAATTACCTAAATAATTAATAACCACTTCTCACGATAAAACTAAAGAAGGGCTTTGGTGCAAATAGAAAATTAAAGTATTCCTTCAAAAAAAGTCAGCAAAAAAACAAGAGCACCTAAAAATTGCTTTAATCATCTCACATAAGCTAAATGAAAAAATAACGTTATGGCTTTTCAAAAAAAAATCATACTATTTACCTCAAATGTCATTAATCGCGTACACAGTTCAATTGACCCCATGTAAAGCGTTAATACGATAATAAATCACCGCCCGTAACTTCCAAACGCGTTCGAGAAACCGCAAAGATGTATGACAATTTAGTGTGGTTAATCTACGCATATTGTCCTCGAATTAAACTACTTTCCTTTTTCATTTTTTATTAACAATAAGAATAATTGACCCGTATACCGTTTTGAACTCTGAGCTACATAGATACCTTTAATGAACAGTCTTTTCACCTGAAAACAAAGATCATAGGAACGATTAACTTACAGTGCTAAAACGTTCATTAAATACCAAAGAAATAAAAACGCCAACTTCAACAATAAGAAAAAAATTACCCCCGAGCAAATAAGAAGATTGGAAAATATCGTTTGGTCTCAAATATTGATATCTTCGATATATTTTTATTTATATATTGATATTTGATTATATTTTGATTATACGTTGGCGTGGTATAATCCAAAATACATGAAATAGTGTGCTAGTCAGTTTCGGAACTTAAATAAAAAAAGGAATAATTGCTAAAGAATCGGAAAAAATCAATAGCCCTGAACGTAAAAATGAATCAAAATGGTAGCAGTTAAAATACTGATTTTGGCCCGCAAATTTCGACCTAGAAAATTGCGATATAACCATTAACATAAGATAAGTCTGTAGATAGAGATAAAACCACGATGGCAGTAAAACACTAAAACAAACAAAAATAAATCCCAGAATTACGTAAAGCCTAGAAAAACCCAAAAAGAAATCCAAAGTTGACTCACATATCTTTTAAGTCAAATGTGATAATAACCTTGAATAAAGCTATTTCAATAGTTTTTGCTTACAATCCATTTATCAGTTGAATGCTATATATATATATAAACATTAAACAGGCAGTTTAGTGAAATAATTTTCCAGAAGCGTAGAAGCATAAAATCAATTAACGAAATCTTAAAATATCGTAACTTGCAGTCATAAATCAGGCAGTATAGATCCATCAAGATCTATACAAATTAAACTCGAAATATGAAAGCAACCTAGAACACAAAAAAAAGAATAAAGGAAGTAGGCATAATATTTAACGAACACATTAAAAGAATAAAGGAAGTAGGCATAACATTTAATGTACTTTGAATGTCCGCGATAACCAAAAAGATATGTAAACAAGCCATTAATTAATTTTTTTAATCCTGTACATAATTTGTTACAAAAAATAAATGTCCTGCTTAAGACGAAATTAGTCAAAACGGGTAGTTTGAAATTTCTCAAAACACATGCCAGCAGGCAGATTCACCTGATTGGCTAGTCGCGAAGAGGTGTACTCTTTACGATAAACAGCAGCTGGAAGTTAGTTACATTTTTCCTAAATTAAGTAAAAAATGAATGATTCTGGAATTACCCGATAAAGAGCGAACAAAAAAAACCTGAATAAACAAAGAGACGCAAATAAGAAGTATTACTGTTTTGCGAATGCTAAGAGTGGGAGTAAATTATGATAATTAGTGAATGCACCAACCTTCTGAGCCGAATGTGGCACTTGATATGGCCATGGCCTACTTCAACAAATAGGAAACGTGACTTAGTCAATATGCTATCCATAAGAATCCCAATTTACTAAATATAGGCTATTTAAGAGTTCAAAACACTACGTAGTTATTAACGCACACATCAGTTTAAACTAAGGTAGACAAAAAATGAAGAAATAGTTTCTAATGTAATCGGACAAAGGTGGAAGCCGTAAATAGCCAAGACTTGTTGATTGGATGAATAGAATCACACTATCTGTGATGTGTTGTAACAAGGGCTTGAAGTTAAAATTTATTTCTTGTTCAAAAACACGTTTGAATAACCCTGAATTGGAAGATATAACAATAAAGCTTAATTCCCGAGAACTTTCTCTTCAAATCAAATCCCCGTAAAATACTAACCTAGCAAAAAAATGTATATAAATATATGTATATATGATATTTAAAGTAAATACTAGTTTGTGCCTCAAGATCCTAATAATTTTAAAAATTTAAACAAAGATACCCCAAAACCATTTCAACGCTCCAAAAACATCAAACTCACAAAATATCGCGATGAAGTTAAAATAAAAATAACAAATAATATAGGTAATATGAACCCCCCCCCTGTTGTAGCGTGGTACCTTTTCTGCCACAAAATCAGAGTAGGCAAAGCGGACGAACTCCTTTCAAGGACGTGTTAACTCAAGCCACAAAAAAAGAATCAGCTTCAATTGTTTATGTAAAAGAGAAAACAAATGTTAGAATTAAAATTTGTAGAACCCTCAGTTTCGTGTAAAAAAAAAATTGGTCAACACTAAACAAGATGAAAATCCTAGCCACTCAGGCGACTTATATCGCCAAAATAATATAAAGTAATCAAATTTTATGCTTGGCGCCACGCACAAAAAAATGTGTAAACGTAACTATTAAAATTGAAAAGAAATATGAGTATTCTATAGGCTATGCCTAATGCCCCAATAAGCTGAATCTGACCCAAAAGAAGAAATAAAATTATTTATAAACGCCTGAATATTCCGCAAAATATATGAACCTGCCAAATTACACAGTAAAACTCAACATAAAAACTTAAATAACATCGCGTTTAAGTACATGTACCCTTGCCACGTGGCACTCTCTATGCCACAGGAGCGGAATGGGTCGGCACAGTAGATATTGATTATATGAAAGGGGTAAAAATCCCAAACTAAGGACAACTTTTTTTCTCGTATTCGAAGCCGAAATCCAACCCAACACCCCGATTTCTGTCTGTTCATCCCTAATATAGGAACACGATGTGCCCTACATAGCCAAGTAGAGCCATAATTACAATGTTATATGTTTACAACATATTAATACTTTCCTTTACAATATTGTGACACCGTTATCTAGATAGGTTTCTCTTACGCAATGATTTTAACTTCACAATAATACAAAACAATTAAGTTTGGTATATCGCGTTTTGCACAGTTTAATTTCTATATCTTTCAGTCGCATTTCCAATGACTTTACTACAAAATGATTACAGCTTATCGTAACTTATTACGTTTAAATTGGGACTAAACTAACTCTAATTCACCAGTAAGCTCACTACAAACGTAAATATATCTTAATTTCATTTAGAGAATACAAGGTAATTTAATCTTAAAGCCTTACGCCGGGTTTAACAAATTTTTAGGTAATATCGCGTATGAATATAAGTACCTCTGCCACGTGGCACTGTATCTGCCTCTGAAGCAGAATAACGCGACACATTAAACATCAATGAAGTACTCTTTTGAACTGGAAAATTTAATCTCGACTAACAAGCCTTCGTATTCCACCAAATTTTTGGGCAATTCCGAAATAGCCTAAAATAGTTTAATCCTACATATCGAAACAACATTTTCTTAATAGACATTAATCATTAGTTGAATCTAGCTTTTTCAAAAGTGTACTGCTTTTCTTTCTGTTGAGTTTAAGTTTGCATTTGTTTAACATTGGTGCGGGCGGGATCAACGGAAAATAAGACACTATAGTAGTTTCGACTATAACCGTCACAACACTTTAGACAGAGAACTTAGCCGTCATTAAAAATTAACATAATCACGTGAACAGTCAAATGAACAAAATACTAAGTTATGCCTTACGTAAAATATGCTATAATTCTTTCTTTAACAACTTAAGCTCGAAAACCCACTCAAAACTAAGTAAAAACAAACTTTTAGTTAAAAATCAGTAGGGACACCCCTCCCACTCCGGGAGGTAACAACATAAATTATTTTTTACTCTTCAGAAGTAATGAAAGCTCAACATGCATGGCGAAACCCTTCTACAAGCAATAAAGCAAAATAATCTGTAAAAGACCCACGAAATACTCAGAAATCAACGCGGGATGACTTATTCAAAATAGCCATTGGAATTAAAGTGAGATTTGGGAAAATGGATGGACCCTCAGTCGTGGAAGCTTTGGGCAGTACGGTGGAAGTGGTGTCTACTATTCCTCTTCCTCCTGATTGATCCCAAGCTCTCTATGAGAAACTACTACCCAGTTAGAAGATGTGAACGATGAATAGTAACGAGATATAAATTACAGTTAAATGAAACGACCCTACAAGATGGGGAGCCTTGGTCAAGGGTAGTGACCTGTGGTGCTTTATCTCATAGGTCATTGCTGTCTGGCAAAGGAATTCTCATGAAAAGATCAACTCATCTCCCTATGAAAAGTGACCTATAAGAATTACCCTACATTACCTCTACCATTAGAAGAATTATTTTAACAAAAATGACCATACGGGAATCTGGAATAAAGATAGACAGGAAGTCCGATACATGGGGAATACCTATTCAGGGCTTAGGCACACGGTTGATTATTTTGTGGGCAGACACCCTGACAGAGTATTTCCTTACGAAAAACAACTAGTGCAGAATCAGAAACCCAAGAAGACTAATAAAAATTAAATACCATAAAATTATAAAAGCCAAGTAAACAGCTATAACCAACAGCAAACATCATCAAACTGAAAGTGCCTAACTAAATAAAAATAACCACTTAAAGGAATCTGCGAAAGAGATGGGCAGAGGAGCCTCAGTAGTGAGGGAGTTGTGTCCTGGAAGTGGACACGAAGTTCTTTTTATTCCTTGGGTCAATTTTCGAAACAACGATTCTTTTACAAAGAACAAATTGTACCGAGAAAAATAACGTAAAATACTAATAAAAATAAAATTCTATAAAATTAAATAGGCTAAGGAAACAATTATAAATTACGATAAATATTATTAGATTGAAAACGCATCGCTATTAAGTAATCATTGTTATACCTTAAATTACTATAACGTAACATAAGTATTTCGAAAACATATTATTACTATGTAATCATTTACTATGGAATCATTAATTAATGTTATATAATAACACATTTGCAGATACGGTACGTGAGTAACCGTCGACCACTGGTTAAGGGAAACACCGAAAAAAGCGACCATACGGTACGTTGCTAGTATTAACCTAAAATCTCATAGAGTAAATTAAAAAAAACAATAACCATGATAAGATACCCGAGCAAGAAACAGTTAAGTAATCGTAGACTAGAAAATGTAACCTCATGGAAGCTCAAGAAAAGCCATAGCGCGGATAACATTAATGATTTATTAAAAGAATAGGGACTTATCAGAACAGTGGAAAATCTCGACTGTACAACACTACATTGTCTTCTGAAATCTCGAAGGATAATCTTGGAACAAAGAATGATCCTAAGATTAATGGCAACCTTAGCTCAATATAAGTTTAGTGCGCGTACAATGACGAGGACACTCAAACACACTAGACTAAGTGCCAACCTGGCGATCCGAATTTTAATACCAAGTGTCCCAACAACAAAATATAACTTATTGTCTGTTAATATCGCCGACAACATTTGATATGATCACGACGATAACAACATAACTACAATTTGGTCCGTTAAATTTCTATCCATACTAATAGACCGAGGAGATATTTTAAAAGGTGAAATCTTCCTTAAGGCCTTATATGTTAATGGTGTAAATAACAAATATCAAAATCCAATAAACTCTTCAACGGGATCCGCTAATTTTCAAATCACCGCAAGGGACTATAAAGATGTAAAGAAAATAACCCTGCATTTCTTCCAACAAGACGAAAATTTTGGAATAAAAATATTCCCCGGCTTGAATGTAATTGTACGCGAACAACTATGTTGTTATCAGTCGCACGTAAACTTAAGTTTTACCTGTGGCTGCTAGTCAAAAGCGAAGACGAATTGATTCACCCTCCACTGTGCAAAAGGGGAGTGGACATTACACTACGTGTTTGCGTTCAAATTGGATGAAGTTTTGAAAGGTGTCTATGAAAATATTGGTGAAGCGGGAAGTTTAAGTTCTCCCAAAACGCTTTCTAAAGCTGTCTCCTAAAGTTGTTAAACACTGCATCGGAATCACAGGCTTCGCAGCAAACAATATCGACAAACTAAAGCCTTTTTCCCTCTCCTAAGAGGGAATCCCTCTGCTAAATCCCCTACTAAGAGCCTTTATACATTTTTAAGAATATTGCCAGTTGATCTAGTCCTTACTACAAATTGTGTCCTTTTCAGACTAAAACAAATAAAAGAATTATTACCATTGGCTTTAAATTCTAGTAACTTCTCTTTAGTTTCTTTGGTCCAGAATAATTATTGTTTAAGAAGTTCAGCCAAATTACCTTGCCCTAGAATCTGAACTGAAAGATCCAGATTTTCTCCTAAAGATTCAATAATAAAGTTCTGGAATATTTATAAAAGTAATATAGATTCGCGTTTTTCTATTCCAGTTTCTAAAGCTAAATTCAAACTATATCTAATAAGTAATTATAGATAACTATTCATTTATTTGAAGTCATGTTGGCCGGTGCTATTGTTGATAAATATTTAATTATGTGGTATTTTATTGATTTAGGGTGTGGACTGTGGGTTCAGTGTGGTGTCTCATTTTCTTCCCAGTACATCTAGTGTATTATCATATCTTTTCATCATTTGTTATTATTATTATTATTTCTTTTATTTTTAGGGTGCCTGTTTTCGAGTATAACTCACTGTGTAGGCACCCTCTGTAAATATTGTGTTTTCCATTGATTCATATTGTAAAAGTGTTATTTTGTCTTGTAGTGATTTATTGAGAAATTAAATGAACTTGAACTCTGCATATAGTGCAAACGGACCTTTTAACTTTAGACACAGTTCAACGGCGTCACAATGCACCCTACAAATATATTCTGGTGGCAATCAGTGTCTTTAGTCGCTATGCCTATGCCATTCCATTGCGGTCAAAAAGAGCTGTTGAAGTTGCTCATGCCATTGAAAGTATTCTTGAACAGGATTCGTATAGAAAAATTCAATCGGATCGTGGCAGCGAATTTGTTAATCCTCATGTGCAAAAGGTTCTATTGAAATATAATATAACACTCTATCTTATTCACAGCCCGATAAAGGCTGCATTGGCTGAACGATTAATAAGAACGATTCGTTTATTAATTTCAAGATATTGTACCCTGAAAAATACATCAGCTTTTATTCATGATTTAGATAAAATCATGCGGATATACAACCATCGACCTCATCGATCTCTGTCCAACTCAAGCCCTCGGGATGTT
>NC_142806.1:25169792-25237368 GCF_049724085.1 Artemia sp. Qi Xiang Cuo
TAAGTCCAGTTTTGGATACTCATAATAATGAGGACTGATGGTTCTAATTCAATATTTTTTTTGATGGTTCTAATTCAATATTTTTTTTTCATAAAAACAAACTATTTTTGTTAAACTTCGAAATTATTCAACTTTATTTATTTATTTTTTTGTCGTATCTTAAAATGACAAAATATGCTTACGGCTCTAACAATTGTACTCTGTGATTGGTCAGAGACACAATGTGGCTTTCCCACTGGTATTCTATGTCCGGATATCGACACTACCTAGTCTATTGCATGTATTAAATCAGTATTTTTTACGCAGTTGAACGATAAACAAATAAGTCATATCTTTTAAAAAAGTGAAGATGGAGCATTTTAATAAAGTGTGTTCACATGTCAATGTTATTGTAGCATTGAATGCTGACAAGGAGAAGTATTTAAACTATGAAACAAATAAAAATGGTAGCACTATTGGAAATGTATGTGTGCATTGTCATGACAGAAAGGAATTTAATTTCTTTGGAGTACCAAAAAAATTCAACTCTTCTTATGGTGGATATGCAAGAGTGAGATATCCAGAGATGATAGCACTCAAATAAAATGCCAACATAAAAATAATAGTTTATGAAGAGGGACATCTTCTTGCCAGTGCTTGTGGTAACATGCTACCTCTTGTTGCATCCCATCGTCAACTTTCTGGTATTAATATTAAACGGAAGATCAAAAGAAGACATGCATACTATTCTACTAATATGATAAACCATATCTTGTCGACGTGACGAAACTGTTACCTTCTTAAAAATAATGTTTTATTAGACATTGAAATTGCCGTAAAAATAAAATGGGCACTGTCAGGTTCGAACAATAATGAAAAAAAAGATTAATCAATGAAAAACAAAGCGTCAGAGAATTTCCCAGCAGTTAAGCAAACATTACTATAGACCTACAAGATCAAATGTAATATACATATTGAACATGTGAGAGACCCCCATACGAATCTTGTTTACATGCTAATGTTATTGTAGCATTGAATGCTGACAAGGAGAAGTATTTGAACTATGAAACAAGTACAAGTGGTAGCACTATCGGAAACGTATGCGTGCGTTTTCATGACACTATGGAATTAAATTTCTTCTGAATACCAAAAAAATTCAATTATAGAAATGGTGGATATGGGAAAGTATCATTTCCAGAGTTGTTAGTACTCAAAAAGAATGCCTACATGAAAATAATAGTTGATGAAGAGGGGTATCTTCATGCTAGTGCTATAGGTAACATGCTACCTATTGATAGAACCTTTCGTCGGCTTTCAGGTATTAGCATTCAAATGAAAGCAAAGAGGAAAAGAAAGGCCTACTCTGCTTCTAATATCGTAAACCATATCTTGTCTACGTGCTGATACTATTACCTTTGCAAAAATAATTTGATAATAAACAGTGAAATTGCCAGAAAAATAAAAACGGCCTTGTAAGAAAATATCACTATGGAATATAAAGATGAAACGATGAAAAACAAAGCACCAGCAAACGTTACTGCCATTGATCGAACAGTCAATGAATCAAATAATACCAAAGACGAAAAGCATATTGAGCCTGTTCATGAGACACCAGTAAAAATTGTGTATGTTTAAAAATGGAATAATGATTATTCTATTGATTACGAGCTAAGAGAAGACAATAACTCAATATAAATAGAGAACATGGTGATCCACTTTATGGAACAGATTCAATATTTCCAAAGTTAATAATTTATATTAATATTTTATCATAATATATTTTTTTATTAAAATTGTAAATAGAACTATTTTATTAAAAACATTAAGCTTTTTTTGTTTCATTATTTTTTATAGTAAGATAGAATATCAAGCATTTATAATATCTATTAAAACATCAACGATGTAAGAAAAGGAATTTGCGTACATCTATTGTCAGACACATGGGATAACATTGTCAAAATCTAGGTATCAGAATGAAGAAATTGTAGGTAAGTAAGCAAGTAAGTAAGTAAGTAAGGAAGTAAGTAGGTAAGTAAGTAACAAACTCTTTCTTGAATTCACCTCTTGGATATACAATATAGAAATTTACATGCACACAGAGACAACACACACACACACACACACACACACACACACACACACACAGAGACGACACACACATAGAGACGACACACACACACAGAGACGACAACACACAGACAGAACACACACGCACAGAGACGACACGCACACAGAAACATCACACACACACAGAGAAGACACACGCATAGCGACGACACACGCACAGAGACGACACACACACACACAGAGAAGACACACGCACAGAGACGACACACACACACACAGAGACGACACACACAGAGAGAGACGAGACACACACACACACAGAAACGATAAAGACACAGAGACGACACACACACAAAGACACACACACAGATACGAAACACACAGAGAGACGATACATGCACAGACAGGACACACACACAAAGACAACAAGCACAGAGAATGACACACACACAGAGAAGACACACGTACACCCAGAGAGACGACACACACACACACACACAGGGACGACACACACACAGAGATGACACACACACACACACACACACACACACAGAGAGGCGACACACACATAGCGACGGCACACACATAGAAACGACAAACACACATAGAGACGACACACACACAAAGAGACGACACACACACACAGATACGAAACACACATAGAGACGATACACGCACATAGAGGACACACACACACAAAGACAACAAGCACAGAGACAACACGCACACAGAGACAACACACACACAAAGACGACACACATATAGTGACGACACGCACACGGAGACGACACACACGCAAAGACGACACCATACAGAGAGAATACACACGCACATAGACGACACACACACAGAGTCGACACACGCACAGAGATGACACACACACAGAGATGAAACACGCACATAGAGACGACACACACACACACACAGAGACGACACACACACAGAGATGACACACACACACACACACACACACAGAGAGAGACGAGACACACACACACATAGAAACAACAAACACACATAGAGACGACAAACACACACAGAGACGACACACACACACAGAAACAATACACACAAAGAGACGAGACACGCACAGATAGGACACAAACACACAAAGACACCAAGCAAAGAGACAACACGCACACAGAGACAACACACACAAAAAGACAACACACACATAGTGACGACACACACACAGAGACGACACACAAACAGAGATGACAAACACAAAGAGACGACACAAGCAAAAACACGACACACACACACAGAGACTACACACACACATAGGGACGACACACACACAGAGACGACACACTCACATAGGGACGACAAACACACAGAGCCGACACACGCACAGAGACGACGCACACACAGAGACGACATACACACACACACAGAAGACACACACACAGAGAGAGACGACACACACACATAGCGATGACACACGCACAGAGACGACACGCACACAGGGACGACACACGCACACAGAGAGAAGGCACACGCATAGAAACGACACACACACACAGAGACCACACACACACAGAGATGAAACACAAATAGAGACAACACACTCACAGAGAATATACACACACACAGAGACAACACACACACACACCCAGACGGGCGAGACACACACACACAGAAATAATAAACACACAGAGATATGACACACACACAAAGACACGAGCACACACAAACACAGAGAGACAACACCCACACAGAGATGACACACACACACAGAGACGACACACACACACACAGACGACAAACTTAAAGTGAGGACTTACACATAGGGACGACACACGCACAGAGATGACAAACACACAGAGACGAGACACAGAGAGAGATACGACACACACACACACACAGAGACGACAAACACACAGAGATGACACACACACACACAGATACGAAACACACACAGAGACGACACACGCACAGAGACGACAAACACACAGAGGATACACACAAACAGCGACGACACACCTACAGATATGACACACACACATAGAGACGAGACACGCACAGACGCGACACACAAACAGAGTCATAGTGAGAGAGATATCCAAAAAGTTGGGGTTAATCGAGGTTCACTTAGAGTGGCGCGCCACTCTAAGTAATACCCAAAAGTTGACGATGGGGTGCAACAAGAGGTAGCATGTTACCACAAGCACTGGCAAGAAGATGTCCCTCTTCGTAAAGTATTATTTTTGTGTTGGCATTTTCTTTGAGTGCTATCATCTCTGGATATCTCACTCTTGCATATCCACCATCAGAAGAGTTGAACTTTTTGGTACTCCAAAGAAATTAAATTCCTTACTGTCATGACAATGCACACATACATTTCCAATAGTGCTACCATTTTTACTTGTTTCATAGTTTAAATACTTCTCCTTGTCAGCATTCTATGGTACAATAACATTGATATGTGAACAAACTTTATTAAAATGTTCCAATTTCACTTATTTAAAAAATATAACTTACGTGTTTATCGTTCAACATCGTAAAAAATACTGATTGAGTATGTACAATAGACTAGGTAGTGTCGATATCCAGACATAGAATACCAGTGGGAAAGCCACATTGTGTCTCTGACCAATCACAGAGTACAATTGTTAGAGCCGTAAGAATATTTTGTCATTTTAAGATACGCACAAAAAAAAATAAAGTTGAATAATTTCGAAGTTTAAAAAATAAATATTTTGTTTTTATGAAAAAAAAATATTGAATTAGAACCATCAAAAAAAAATATTGAATTAGAACCATCAGTCCTCATTATTATGAGTATCCAAAACTGGACTTAAGTTTCACATTTGAACCAGAGAATGGACCTAAGTTTCACATTTGAACGAGACAATTATATCTTCCATTATTTTCTTACAAAAAAAACTAGAGTTTATGGTCAAAAGCCCTTATTAGCTCAGATTCTACAGAAATAGTTTATTTTTCGATCCATACCTGGACTTATGTTTCACCTATGAACCATCGAATTGTATTTTCCATAATTTTCTTACAAAAAAACTATAATTCACGGTCAAAAACCCTTATTAGCTTAGATTTTACGCTAGGAACTCGCCCTCCACTATAACTACACTAATACATCCTTCTGCCAATCAACCCATCTCCCTCAAAACACTTTTCAGCCATTTCTTGTTAAAAAATTTTATTTCAACTCATCCCCACGGGTTTTTCGCTAGCAACTCGCCCTCCACTATGACAACGCATATACATCCTTCTGCCAATCAACCCATCTCCCCCAAAACACTTTTCATCCATTTCTTGTTAGAAATTTTTTATTTCAACTCATTCACACTGGTTTTTCGCTAGCAACTCGCCCTCCACTATAACTTCGCTAATACATCCTTCTGCCAATCAAAACCTTTTCATTCAATTTTTTTTACAAAATTTTTATTTAAAATCATACACATGGGTTTTTCGATTGCAAGTCTCCGTACGCTATAAATTCACTAATACGTCTTTCTGCCAATCAACCCATCTCACCCAAAACACTTTTCAGTCATTTATCAGTAAAATTTTTGTTTCAACTCATCCATACGGGTTTTTCGCTAGCAACTCGACCTCCACTATAACTTCGCTAATACATCCTTCTGCCATTCCTCTTAGTTGTAAACACCCACTTTGAAAAATTAGGGGAACGAAAAGTGACAAGAATATAAATACTCTTTGGTCGGACCAGTTTCCCCTTAGTTTTAAACACCCGCTTTGAAAAATTGGGGGAACGAAAAGTGACAAGAATATAAATACTCTTTGGTCGGGCTAGTTTCCCTCTTAGTTTTAAACACCCACTGTGAAAATTGGGGGAACGAAAAGTGACAAGAATATAAATAGTCTTTGTGGGGGCCAGTGTCCTCGTAGTTATAAACATCCGCATTGAAAAGTTGTGGGAACGAAAAGTGACAAGAATATAAATACTCTTTGTTCGAGCAGGTGTCCCCTTAGTAGTAAACACCGCTTTGAAAAACTGGGGGGAACGAAAAGTGTCAAAAATATAAAAACTCTTTGTTCGAGCCAGTTTACCCCTTTGCAGTAAACACCCGCTTTCAAAACTATGGGGAGCAAAAAGTTCCAAGAATATAAATTGACTTTGGTCGTGGCAGTTTCTTCTTAGTTGTAAACATCCGCTTTAAATCATGGGGGGTAAGAAAAGTGACAAGAATATTAATACTCTTTGGTAGCGCCAGTTTCCCCCTCAGTTTTAAACACCCACTTGTAAAAATTGGGGGAACGAAAAGTGACAAGAATATAAATACTCTTTGGTCGGGCCAGTTTCCCCTTAGTTGTACACACCCACTTTGAAAAATTGGGGGAATAAGAAGCAACTAGAATATAAATAACCGTTTATAAGAAATTGCCTGAGTTAACAAGTCCTTGTTAGTCTCTATTTTAAACTGACACCCGTGTTCAAAACACCAATCGTGTGTTATACCAAAGACATCAAAGTATTCCGAAATGCTAAACCCTTTTCTTTTTTTTAGAGCTATGATCGCAATGAATGGTACCTGTTATCAGACAAAAATGCCAATTGCCAAAAAAATGTTATCGCTAAAGATTGATATTGTTCCAAATTTATAATAAATATCTTGCTTTTTTGCAATGTTTAGGAAGCAGCGTACACCTTGCCAGCTTTTTTTTTGCAATATAAAAACCTGCCTGATCATCTTTTTTTTCGCAATGTCCATGTGTATGTGTGTTGTCATGCCAGCTTTTAAAATGCCCATGTCTAACTCTAATGTCACACGTGTGGGTTTTTCTTGCGCAATTCCATGTATTTTTTCATGTACCGTTCAAATCAACAGCACTTGACTATTGTTTCATAACATGCTCGGCCACTTTCTAGCGTGCCAGCTTTTAAAATGTCCATGTGATAGTGTAGTGTCTCACCCATGGGTTTTTCTTGTAGGGTTCATATCTATTACACTTTTGAGCTTCTTGTAGGCGTGAATGTACGGTTAGAATGTAGGGTTGATATCAATAGCATCAATACTACTTGTGCCGAGCCACTTTTATGTTATTTAAAGCCCAATCTGTTTTGCGCCCCTTGTTTTCACGTATATTCCTGGTTCTAGAGAATAAATTATATCGAATTTTTAGTCAGCTTTATAAACAAGTTTTTAATTTATTTTTTTATTTAATATTACTGATATTATAGCAGCTTTTGATTCAATCATTAGAGATTGTATGTGGGTCGAGATGTGGGAAGATAGTGTTCTAAAGGAACTGATACGTCTCATCCAGAGATGCTATCATCATGTCCGTGCATGTGTACTAATTGTTGAAGAACTACTTTTCCTGTTTGGCATTGACTTTGTGGTGAGACAGAGATGTGTCCTATCCTCCATATTATCCAATTCCCTATTGATTGGATAACGAGTCGCACCTTGCATTCTGCTAAAGGCGTAAGCAGTTCTGGTTTCTCTATTAACAACATTGACTATGCAGCCAATATTGACCTTTTGATGAGCCAGGTAGATGATGCAAAAGCTATGCTGTGTAACGTAGGAGTCACGACAGAGTTAGTTTGGCTGGTTAAGACAGACAAAGAGCTGACTGTGGACTTTCGACACTATGGGCAAACATGGCACAAACCAGATCTCCTCAGAGTATCGGCAGCAAATTGGTATCGGCAGCACAGGTTGTAGTAAAATTTTACCAGGTCATAAAAAAAAATCCCCAACATGAATTTTTTTTTAACTTAGAAAGAATACGTCAACATTAAAAAATAAACAAGAATCTCGTCCACCAAATTGCTGACGTTTTACGAGATTATGCCAGAAAACAGGATACCCTATTTAGCATTTTAGTTCATAGCTAAAATGGCTTTCATAGGCAGCGCGCTAGCGCTGCCTAAGTAAAGAACGATGTGGCCACAATGTGTTGTTTTTTGTTTTTTTCTTTCTCCATACCCGGGCACTTCGTATCGAAGGAGTCGTCGTAGAAACTTCGAAAGGGCTCATTCGATTAAAAATTAGAGTCGCTAGTGCCCTTTTTAATAGTCGAAAGTGATTGGAGGGCAACTAGCCCCCCCCTCCCCCTGCCCATCATTCCCCCAACCACATCGAATCAAAATTTTGAGATAGCCCTATTGTTCAGCGTAGGTGATTTCCAGATAGAAAATATGCTTTTGAGGAGGACACAACCTTCAGGGCAAGGGTTTTAAGTTATGCCCTGGGGGCATATAAGGTTTTTATAGAAGGCGTTGTTGTAGAAACTTCAAAACAGGCTCATTCGATTGGAAATTCAAAGGGCTAGTACCCATTTTAAGTCGAAAGTGATTGGAAGGCAACTAGCCCCTCCCCACGCCCATCATTCCCCCAAACACATCCAATCAAAATTTTGAGATAACCATTTTGTTCAGCGTAGTAGACTTCCAGATAGAAAATATATTTTTGAGGAGGACAATCCCCCACAACCATCAGGGCAAGGGTTTTAAGTAATGCCCTGGGGGCATATAAGGTTTTTATAGAAGGCGTTGTCGTAGAAACTTCAAAACAGGTTCATTCGAATGGAAATTCAAAGGGCTAGTGCCCTTTTTAATAGTCGAAAGTGATTGGAGGGCAACTAGCCCCCCACGCCCATCATTCCCCCAAGTATATCCAATATAAAATTTTGAGACATCCATTTTGTTCAGCGTAGTTGATTTACAGATAAAAAATGTTTTTGAGAAGGATACTCCCCCACAACCCACAAGGCAAGGGTTTTAAGTTATGCCCTGGGGGCATATAAAGTTTTGTAGAAGACGCTGTCGTAAAAACTTCAGAAAAGGGCTCATTTGATTTGAAATTCAAAGCTAGTGCCCTTTTTAATAGTCAAAAGTGAATAGTAATATTTTTTTTTGTTGTTGTTGTATAGACCAGGACACTCCGTATCGAAGGAGTTGTCGTGGGAGCTTCGAAAGGAGCACAATCGATTGAAAATAGAAAGGGCTGATGTCCTTTTTAGTAGAAAAGGGGGTACCAGCCCGGACGGGCACCACTGCTTTCATCTACAATTGAGTCTAACGCCGACGGGACATAATTTATTCAAGGATTATCGATCGAGTCTAATGGAGATCAAGGTCAATTGATTTGTTATTGTTTGTCTAGGTGTAATGACACTAGGGTGAAGTTTGGACATGCGCATTGACGGGGAGAAGAGATGTATTGATCCACGAGGGGGGAAGTGGATTTCCGAGAAATTGATTTACATAATCGGTGGGGAATGTATTGATCTAGGGCAAGAGGGGGGTAGTAGATGTCCAAGAAATTGATGTACATAATCGGTGGGGAATGTATTGATCTAGGACTCGAGGGGGAAGTGAATTTCCGAGAACTTGATTTACATAATCGGTAGGGAGAATGTATTGATCCGATAACGTGAAACAGGATCACGTGTCTCCTTCTAAGCCAATCAGGGAGTCGGTAACATCTCCTTCTAAACCAATCAGGGAGTCGGTTACATAAGGTTTCCCATTACATCACAATTCGCCCTTCGATTTCGAAGGGCGAACCATCACAATTCGAGATTTCGTATATAACGGACATGCGTTGTGATTAAACATTCATAAAGTTCTAAGACACCATGGATAAAGCATTGAACATTGACTTGGAAGCTTCATCTACAATGATTAACAATGTGAGTTCTATTTAGTAAATTTTCGTACTTTATTTTCAAATAAAATCATTTTACATTGTCACCCCTCCAGTAAATTCAAATTCAGGTACCCCCCCCCCCCCACACAATACAAACTCCACTATATGATGTTTATACTCGCTAGAAACTGTAAAATAAGCTCTTTTTTACCATGTAAACCTCCCCCTCCCCCTCTGTTTACGACTTTAATTCTTCCAATAGAAATAACTGTTTTTTGAACTCTCCTTTGACAGCAACTTTCTTTCAATCCCTTAGCTATTAAGCCACTATGGTTTGACTTACAGATTTCTCGCAAAGTTTTAAATAGCTGATAATTACTGTCACCCTTTTAAAGTACATCCGGCTTCTTAATCCTTACGTTAGCGGTTTAACCAAAGGTTTCACTGAAAAAGGATTCTTTTTGATCAAATTAACGTCATAGCTTCTTCATCGCAAATTTTACTTTTGCTTTACTGAAAAGGGAGAGGGCCTTTCTTCTGTGAAAAGAAGGGGGATTGTTAAGAGGGGATGGGTGTCAGTTTCATGTAATATTCATTTTCCATTTTGAGTACTCAGTGTTTATATGGGGGGGGGGGGTTATGGTTGCAATGCCTCGCTTCTAACACCTTCATTTTAAGGTGAACAAAACTGTTTCTTCGCGTGAAAAGTAAGGGGCCGAGATTTCTAAGAAAAAGAATACATAGCTTTATTATGCGTAAATTGAATAGCATTTGCGTCTAAGATCGTAAATTTTAGACCTATAAGCTGTATGTTAACATACCCTTTTTCTATTTTAAAGCCTATAGACTGGAACATTTAAAAAAAAATTTCTAAGTGGTAAAAATAGAAACATTGATTTCTATCCTAAGGCTACAATTGCTTTGCTGAAAATGGGGGGAGGGAGCTTCTTTGTCATAAATGCTTTCTAGACAAAATTATGGTTCGGGGGCAGGGGGTACTAATTTTTCTTCTGTAAAAAAGGCAAAAATTATTTCATACTAAATTTTTCTTCTTTTTAAGGACAATTATGAAGAATGTGTGCCCCCTCCATTGAAGAGAGCAAAAGAGGGTGAGGCAGCCCCTATGCAGTCTGGGCAAAAACCAAACAGACAATGGGCCACAAGGATGGAAAACCCCGCTGTACAAGCCGTAATAGCTGAAGCAACCAGGGGCACGCTTTACCAGCCCTCTGTATCCTCCATTCAAGCTGCCTCGCCAGGGCCTTCAAGAACTGCCACATCTACTTCAGATCGTGAGGTTGCCCTCCAGCATGCTTTGCCAGGGCCTTCAGGCACACAAGTGCAACCGGAATATAAAAATGTAAGCATTTTTACCTGGTTATAGAAATATCTAAACAAACCCATTTTTCAACACTGTAAAAGTGTGTCAGAGATATTAAAATGTTATTTTCGCTATAATCCCCCCCCCTCAGAGATACCTAAATATAATGTAATATTTTTGCTTGTCAAAGAAACCACTTTTTTTATCTTTCCTATTTTCTCTGCCTACTGCAGGCATCTTCGCTATTTTTCAACCTCATAATAATATTTTTAGCTAATTTCTAGTTTACTGTTAGAGAGCTTTTTATCTCACCATATGAAACTAATAATGCAATTTTTCGCAAGAATATTATAGTTTTAAGGGACATAGAAGTAAGCCTTTCATTTCAACATAGTAAAAGCGTGTCAGAGATATTAAAAGACATTGTTCCCCCTTTTAAATCAGGTCAATTATTGTATACATTCAGCCACCTGAATTCTCATAACGAAGCCAAAAAAGACAGTATATCCCGGACATAATTTCACCAAAGCAAAATCTTTACGTTATAAACTGCATTATCTAAAAACAATTTTCCATCGGAAAGAGTTGTATATGGCCTGAACGGAATAGGCTATCAAGCAAAGACCCCGAGTTTTTTTAAATGCAGATATATATTAGTAATATGAAATTTTTTGAGGAGTTGTTTGAGCAAAATTAACACCTTATTTTTCATCTCTTAGATTGTATTAAGGTGGAACTTTCAGAATATATAGAGTAGGGAACTAAATTCTAACAAGTGGATTTTAAATAATAGACCAGTTTTAAAAATAGGGATGATTTAGCCATATTGAAAATAAGCTATTTTCCTTATATAGGTTGTATTGTGGATGCAACCTATAAATAGGTTGCATTGTGGACTTCTACAACAAATCACCGTGGGACGGTATCATTAACGACATTCCAAATAATATTGAAAATTTTTTAGCTGATTTTTTTAATGTTGATTATAGCGCAGTTGAGCAGGGAGACTTAGCTTTGCTGAGTCCAAACACATTACAGCTTTTAAATGATTTTACAAATGAATTAACAGGAAACCCTCCCCCCACTGATTACATACTTCTACTTCAAACAACTGAAGTGGCTTCCCATGACTATATTATTGAACAATGTGGGGGAGGGGTGCTGAAAATATAAAGGAGGGGGAGGGGGGTAATATCCAATTTACATCATTTCCTGACTTTCAGCTCTCAAACAAAATTTTAAATATAATAGTTGTTTACACTGCAACTTTTGGAGACCCTTTTAATTCGCTTTTGGGTGGTAATTTTGTGTTTGACCCTATAGAAATTGTTCATGAATATGTAGATAGAATTCGTGCACTGCTAGAAAACCAGATTCAGTTGTGGGGTGGTAGGGATTCAATTAAGGTTTCAATTGTTTTAAAGGTGTTTTATTTAAATGAGGGAAAAAGCGAGGTTTATCATCATTATGTACAGACCGAGATGCGAGTGGTCTATCCCTATTTAGAAAATTTTGAGGGTGTTTTTTCGGAGTGGATAGGCCATATTATTACGCATCTCGAGAATTATAACGAAAACGGGTGCGGGTCTGTAGTTTTATTTGTTGAAAATTTAAGCGTTAATATCTGTAAATTTAAGAAAGATTTTATTTTAAGAGGGGGGCATGGGGAGGAGGCAATAGTTTTAAAATATAATCATGATTTAGAACGTTGTCAAGGTGTCCAGCAAATCTGTATTGAAACAGGTCAAAAATGTTTCAATTACGCTTTCCTCATATCAGCATTCGAGCCTCTAGCACGTGATGGTACAAAGACAAATTTAGACGATTGGGCTGTACATGGGAAGGAGGGGTCCGATTTTCCCATTGTAGATTTTTCTTGTTTAGAGGGAAAATACCCAGTAGCGCTCAGGCCTATGGATATTTTTGAAAGGGCCAATGCCCATTTAAATATTGGCGTTACTGTGGTTCACTATGAAACTGAATTTGATGATGGGGTTTCTTCTAAAAAGAAAGGGGTGGTGTTCCCAGTAAGAGGCCCGTCGATTGAATTGGTGAAGCACTGGGTATGGCTGTTGTACACACCACCAAGTGACCCCAATCAAATTGGCCAATATAACTCAATTACAGACATTAGGAGCGGTCTGGGGGGGTGGCAAGACCATGGGGGTATGTTTCTACTGTCCAACATGCCTGTCTCGATTCCGTAGCGATTTACAACTACGGGATCATATGAAGCATTGTAGACGGCATGGCTACCAGTCAGTGGAAACGGTTTAAGGGAAAGGGCTATTTTACGCTTTAAAAATTCTCAAAACACCCTCCTCCAGAGCAATAAAATCTCTTTGGATTGTGAAGCGAAGTTAGTGGAATTGAACGATCCTCGATTTCCAAATCGAATCAAAGAAAATCAAGCTATTGCAGTCTCCTACGCTCACGCGCAAAGAGACAGTTCTAACACTATGCAGTTGTTAGAAATAGTTGAAACGTTGGATGAGGGAGAGTTCATGGTCAAGGCACTGACTAAATTAATTGGCACCGCTAATGGCGCTATTTCTCGTTTGAGAAATACCCATTATCCAATGTTGTGGTCTGCAGAGGATCGTCTTGCGATTAAAAATAAAAAATATGCTGGGTTTGTAAGGGGGAGTTTGAAGAGAGGGATAAGGGGAAAGGGACAAGAGGGAAAAAAGGGGGGAAGGAGATGTCAGAGACCAAAATCACTTGTGGTAGGAAATATCATCTGGGGGTAATAATTTTAGAGGGGTAGCGCATCAATCATGCAACTTAAACGTTAGCCAGCAGTTTTTTATACCAGTTTTTATTCATAATTCAAATTATGATTTAAAATTTATTTTGCCGGCATTGGCACGTATGCACAGGGAGACAGGGGAGTAGATAGTCCATTGGTAAATAATTCATTTACCTATAACATCATTCCCAAATCAGCAGAGAAGTTGGTGCTTCTCGAGTTGAAATGGCAGGTAGTAAAAAATGTGCATACGTGCTGGAATAAAATCTAGTTTTTTGATTCTTTTATTTTTTTTCCCAAGGCATTGGGTCAATTGATTCAAGTGCAGAAAAGTGACAATTTTGATAGTTTTCCTTTGCTTAAACAGCACTTTCCAGACAGTGAAATGTATGACCTATTGACCTGTAAAGGTGTATATGCATACGACTATTACTGTTCTGGCATTCGCTTAAGCGAGGTGAAACTACCTCCAATTGAAACCTTCTATAATTCACTCACCAACAGTGAATTCACAGCCGAGGACGATGAATTTGCCAAGAGGTGTGGGCTAAGGGTAATTGTAAAAATGGGTGGGAGTATTGTAAGTTGTACTTGGCCAGTGTTATTTCAACTCTATTAGATAGTGTCAGCAAGAACACAGACCAAATCTATTCAGATTTTGTACCAGATAGCGCGTGTTGTTTTTACATGCCACAATGAGGAATGCACGTTATTTTGAAAATCAGAAGGAAAGAAATAGGATTGATAACTGGTGTAGATCATTACGTTTTTGTAGAAAGGTCAATGTGGGGTTGGTATATTTTTCATTGGGATTGCGTTTTGACAACCGATCCAGGCGGACAAAACAGCACCAGTGTAAAGTCAAATGCAGTTTTCTTGGACATGAACTCATTGTACCCCTCAGAAATGTTTCACTACTCTTTACCGTGTGGGACCTATAAATCGCTTGAGAATCCTCGTGAGGTCCCCAACATTAACATCGTCGAGGACAATGGGCCACAAGGATGGTTCTTTGAAATTGATGGTCACATTCCATTGGCGCTTCATGATTCAGTCAAAGATTTTGTTTTTCCCTGTATCAATCGACCAGTGACCAGGGACTCACTGAGCCCCTACAATTGATCATTGGTTGAGGATATAGGGATGCACTGGACCGCCTCTAAGCAAAAACTGATTGCAGATCTGGACACTAAAGAGAATATCATTGTTCATCATGTGCTTTTGCACTGGATGGTGAACAATGGTTTCAAGATCACAAAAATACATAGGGTCCTGCAATTCAGTCAAAAACCCTACTTAAAGACATTTATCGATACTTTTGTTGATAAACGCTCTCGAGCAAACACCAAAGTAGATAAGAAAATGTACAAACTCATTCTAAATTCAGCGTTTGGCAAAATGTATGAAAGCGTACGGAACAGATCTCGTTGTAACGTCGTGACTGACCCTCAAGAGTGTGCACAGATTATTACTGACCCAAATTTTACAAAGTTCACGAGCAGAGAGGCGGGCATGGTTCTTCTACACAGAAAAAAGAGAAATGTGGTATTGAACAAGAATATAGCAGGAGGTAGTTCAGTACTTGAAATTTCCAAAAAGCTCATGTTGTCGTTTTTTTAAAAAGTGTTCAACGTGCCATGGCCCGAGGGGGGGGGGGGTAAAGTTTACTATGGGGATACAGATTCTCTGCTGTTAAAGGTAAAAACCGGGGATTTGTTGGGAGATTTAGAAAATGGGGAACACATCAGGTAACGGATGGATTTCACCGACTCGAATCCGTCCCTCTACCCCGAGTTGGTGATACGTCAGGCCCCCAACCAACTACTACTGTTAAAATCAGAGACGGGGAGTGATTTGATATCCAGGGGGGTGTTCCCGGGTCCTAAAGTTTATTGCGTGGAAACTCATAATGGGAATGTAAAGCAGGCGTGTAAAGGGGTGCCTACACATTTTGTAAAGAACAATTTCAACATGAGTGTGTACAGAGACTGTGTAGAAAGTAGCCTAGTGCCGAGAGCACAAGTGCTTGCAATAAGCTCTCTACAGTATAAAAATTATACTGTAAGAGTGGAAAAGAATGCAATGTCATGTATATCTGACAAAGTCTTTATGCTCGGGAATGGTGTAAGTGTACTACCCCATGGCCACTACCGTATTTGGGACCGGGTTGAATGCCTAGACTATCGCAATCAACTTGGTCTGGATAAATTAACCTAACCTAAATTAACTCAACCTAACCTTTCATGAATTGAATACTCTAACCTGTAGCAGCAGCAGCAGTGACGGCGATTATACATTGTTTCCCCGGGGGGGGGGGGGTCCCGCCCACGGCCGGCATTCGGCCCGCGGCTCCCGGGGGGTGGGGGGTCCCGCCCGCGGCCGGCTTTCGGTCCGCGGCTCCCCGGAGGGTGGAGGGTATTAAATTCATAATGTTCAGCTGTGCTATTTTAAGTTCATGTTCATGTTCATGTTTTTTTTTCAAGTTCTGTTGTACAAAAAGTGTGTGTTTGTACAAAAATGTGTGTGCAAGGTGCAAAAATAGTGTGTTCTTGCTGAATAAAAAGTGTTTTTTTATGACAATAATTGTTGTACATAAAGTGCTATTGTTGTTCTTGATGAACAGAAGTGTTTTGATAATAAATGTTGTCAATAATGTTTGAACAGATAGAGTTTTGTTCTTGTTGAACAAGTGTTTTTTTATGTTGTTCATGTTTGAACAAGTGTTTTCATGTCAAATAAATGAATGAAATATTGTTTTTGTTGTTCTTGGTAACGTAGATAGATCTATGAAAAAATTATTACTACTTATTCATTAGACAAGTATGATTTACAGTTAGTTGTAGTCCGACTGTTGTCAACAGCAGCGTGTATCAATTTAAAACACCATTCAGATCGTTTCTGTGTGGTCCATCAATGTCAGGGAAAACGACACTTTTAGCTAAAATAATTCAAAATTGCGATAAAATGTTTCTGGAAAAAGCAAAGAAAATGTATTATTGCTATAGTATTTGGCCGGAGTCCTATGATCAAATAAAAGCTATTGCCACACCCATACCAATACAATTCATACGGAGACTTGATGTTTTCAATAGTATTGAACCAAACTCGTGGTTGATTATTGATAATTTGGCTGAATCAATTGAACAGTTCTTAGAGGAAATGCTACAGCTGTTTACTGCTCGCTCTCATCATGAACAGATATCCATAACCCTAGTTCTACACAATCTGTTTCATCAGAGCAAATTTATGAGAACCCTTGCTTTGAATTGCACCATCTATATTATCTATCGAGTTGTTCGTGATTCTAGGTCGCTAATAACTCTCAATAAGCAAATATATCCAGGCACCCCCAAATTTCTGCTGTCAGCATACACTCAGGCGACAAATAAGCCCTACGGCTACATTTTGATAGATCTTAATCAGAGCACACCCGAGGATCTGCGTGTAGTCACCTAAATTTTCGACAATGAAATTACCGTATATCTTCCGGTGAACAGTAGAAAAAGCTATTAGTTGTCATTATGACACTGAAGAAACTACACAAACAACGGCATTTATTTTCCGTTTTAGGCACTTCAAAACCTCCACTCAGGAAGGCCATACTCAAACATGGTGTTGACAATGATTTCATTAATCTAATATCTGAACTTTGTTTAAATTTAACTGAGGGCAATGTACACTTGCCAGAAGGTGTTAGACAACAGACAAAGCAACATCGTTCTACTGTACGCGCTTTGGCTTGCAAAAACAAGGGAAAAATTTTTAAAAGAAAACGTCTCCTTCAAGCGGGCGGTAGCTTTTTTACACTTTTACTGTGAATAATTGCAGAACTTGTAAACAGTTTTTTCTGGAGAATGGCTAAACCCTATAAATTGACACCATTTGAACTTGTCCTCTGGCCCGTCGAACATTTTGAAAACAATCTAAGCAAATTCATTAATGATGAGAATATTGCTGATGATAAACAACTGCTTTTACTTCAAGATGCATTGCGACGTGTGGACAAAAATAGACCTTATCGTGAGAGACCAGTTGTTAACACAGATCCCTCTAAACGGGAAACATCTCCTCAAGATTCTGCAGCAGTGCAATCAAAGGAGAAGGAATTGAATTCAATTGTAACGAAAATTGGAAACCTATTGTCACTGACCTATCGAGAACAGAGTAAAAGAGTATTATCATATCTCATGTTGGGAACTGCTGATGATCAAGTTCAAGTCGATAGCACAGGGAAACGAATTATAATTCAGGGAAAAAGTTATAATCTAGTTGATTTAATTTGTGATATGGTGACGAATTGTAAAGGTTTTTTATCATTTGACAATAATCTATACACCTTTCTAAATTCATCAAACTTTCCCAAAAGTCTTATTGGCAATAAGCAAATTCTAAAGAAACGAAGAGAATATAGTCCTCCGACAACACCAAGACCACCATTTAAAAAAGAAGAAGATTCAATATTGGAAAATACTAGCAGCAGCAGCAACAATGATTTTATAACACCTGTGGCTGCTAGTCAAAAGCGAAGACGGATTGGTTCACCCTCCAGTATGCAAAAGGGGAGTGGACATTACACTACGTGTTTGCGTTCAAAATAGTTGAAGTTCTGAAGCATGTCTATGAAAATATTGGTGAAGCAGGAAGTCTAAGTTGTAAGGAAGTCTAAGTGTTTGCGTTCAAAATGGATGAAGTTCTGAAGCATGTCTATGAAAATATTGGTGAAGCGGGAAGTCTAAGTTCCCCCAGAACGCTTTCTAAAGTTGCCTCTGACAGCACATTAAAAAAAGCAAAAGTGTATCTACAGAATGAACCGAGTTACACCCTGCATCGGAATCGCAGGCTTCGCGGCAAACAATATCGACAAACTAAAGCCTTTTTCCCTCTGCATATAATGCAAACTGATCTTTTAACTTTAGACGCGATTCAAAGGCATGACAATGAACCCTACAAATACATTCTAGTGGCAATCAGTGTCTTTAGTCGCTACACCTATGCCATTCCATTGCAATCAAGAGAGGTGTTGAAGTTGCTCGTGCCTTAGAAAGTATTCTTGAACAAGATTGCTATAGAAAAATTCAATCAGATCGCGGTAGTAAATTTGTTAATCCTCATGTGCAAAAGGTTCTATCGAAATATAATACAACGCTCTATCAAAGTCACAGTCCGATAAAGGCTGCATTGGCTGGAGAAAGTGGGCCGGAAGTTTCGACCCTCCCACCACAGCCTTCCTTTAACGTTGTCTGATCGGGCTGAAGCTTTCCTGGGGCCTGGGAGCTAATACTCAAAATTTCAGCTCAATCCAATCACTCCTTCCCTGTTTTCCAAAAACCAAATATAGCCACTTAATTTTCGTCAAATTATTTTTTTTATCTGACACGCCTACAGGCCACAGTTGGCAACGGATCCGGGTGAATGAGGACTCATTCGAAGCGGAATTCGACCTGTTAGGGAGTGGGAGATTTTCAGACCGAAAAAATTATACCCCGAATTTACATTTACGAAAAACCTCGCTTTCCTATAGGAGCCCATGTTAATTTTTCCCACCATAGCCCCCCTTTAACGTTGTCCGATCGGGCTAAACTGAAAGTAAGGAGCGACATTAAAACTTAAAACGAACAGAAATTATTCCGTATATGAAAGGGGCTGTCCCCTCCTCAACGCCTCACTCTTTACGCTAAAGTTTTTTTTATTGTTTAACAAAAACAGAGTTGTGAGAAAGTCAAACGTTAGTGTAAAGAGCGAGGCGTTGAGGAGGGGACAGCCCCTTTCATATACGGAATAATTTCTGTTCGTTTTAAGTTTTAATGTCGCTCCTTACTTTCAGTTTAAAAAACTTGTTTTTTTTATTTAAAGGCTGCAAAAGAGGGGGTTTGGGGGGCGGCAGCCCCCTAACTATACCTCCTAATCCCTGTACGTTTTAAGGTTCGAACTTGTGACTCAGCCTCTTTAACTCTTTAGAAAACGTAGTTTTTTTTCAAATAATGTCAATATAAAACGAACAGAAATTAATTAAAAAAAACTTTTCCATAAAATAAGTTTTTCAAAGAAAAGTAAAGAACTTCATTTAACAATAAATGAGCATAAACAAAATCAAATAATCTACAAGGCGTAAAACTACCACAAATCAGCATCGATAAATAAATGAAACCCAAGACGAACAGATATTACAATAAATAACCGAGTCAAACTCAAAACGAACAGAAATTAACATTACTTGGGCGCAATACCCATAGATTTCCTAATGGCCAGAACAGAATGCGCAGTCTACTTAAAAAATGAAACTGACCGATCACCGTCCTCTTTATATAAAGTTACTGATATTTATTAAAAAAAGTGTTTAAGATGTATGGCATGTTAAACTTACTAATGTACTAACATTTATATTTTTTTCGGTTAAGTAAAAATTTTGTTCTGGCCTACAATGACTAATATTTTTTTTTTTTTTAGCTGTTAAAAAAATGAAAATGAATCAAACTGCACATCATTCGAACCGTCCGAATGTCTTTTACATGTTGTTAATAAAAACAAAGTCGAGACTTGAATCTGCAAGAATATATAAGCGTTTGAACAAGAAATCCCCCCGCCCAAAAAAAACAATATTTTCTGAATAGTGGCGTTTTACTCTAAATATTTTCATCACAACCTATAATTTTTATTTCACCAAACGATAGATCGCTCTTTTTTGAATCAAATAATTTATTTACATTCTATTTAACTAATATTTTGAACCGAAAAATAAAAACAACAGATACCTCGTTCTGCGATCGCATGCGCGAATTTGGTTTCCACATCAATAAAAAAAAGCCGAGCTTCTTACATATCGGGTTTCAGTTGCATAAAGTACGAGCCTCGTACTTAGCCATAAAAGGCTAATTTCTCCTTTATAAGCTAAAATCGTCGAGCATGTACAATTAGTGCGAGCATGTGCACCCCGATAATCGTTTTAAGCACCTTAGATGGCCCCGGCATCCATACTCAAACCTACTGCGGCTGATGTGAGCCACCCCCTCTCTTTTTTGAACGATAGCGAGCCTGACTATTGCATAAAGTACTGAAAACTACGACATAAAAGGAAAGGATTTGGGATATTTATCTGATCTAGTTAAAGGTAAGGATTCCGGCAACAACGATTTTGGGGGTGTCAGTTGTCTTGTGTGAGGCACACCATGTTGGTACAACTAGTTCTAAAGCATGTAAACAGATAGAAATGCGCTGGACAGCATTGCTCCGCTTTTCTCGAAGCGCAACGAGTCCAGATCTACCATAAGGAATCATAGCCTCTAGATCAACTATTTAGATCTTATCCATAACGGAAACAACTATCTTTATGCTGAAAGAGCTGCGGACTAGGGATCACACTTAAACGCCATAAAAAAGATGATTCTAATTTTCTTTGCATCCAGAAACCATAACTATGCCGTAGCTGGGCTTAACTGCCAAAAAGAAATGCTACACCTGCCTGAAAAAGTGCTAAAAGTTCACAGAGAGTTTGAAAGTGGCAATTTTGTTGTTGGAAAACCAACCAAGCCATTTTGCAGCATTGCATACGATCTGTCTTTAGAGTCGACCGTGAATCTGGACATCAAAGGTCATCGAAGAGTTCCTGGTGTCTTTGATGCGACAACGAATGAAAATGCCAGGGATCGATATCTGGCTACTCTCCTCTTTCTCACAGCAGCCATCAGAACGCTGAAAGCAAACCTGAATATGGATGACGAGGCAATGAAGCATAATGAAGATACCACTGCCTTTACGAATCTGACTATAAAAGGTAAAAATAGGGCTATGGACTTGGTAGAGTTGCTCAGAAACGCATTCAAGACGACGAGAACAGAGCTGTACAACTTTATGACAGGGGATAGAACTCCAAAAGCCGTAGCAAATAGTCTGCTGAACTTCCGAGACATTGGCTTCGAAGCCATGAGCTCATATTTCAACGGGACATCCACGAAAGTAAAAATTGGCATAGTACAAACTTTCGCCTCTGTTGCCAAAAAACGAAAAAAGAAAGAGCCACAAAAAAAATACTTTGGGGAAACTGAGCTGCTTAAACAAGCTCTGCGTCTTGCAAATTCAACACAAACTTCGTCCCTTTGTGAGCTGCTGAAGTACGAGCTACAGCCATATCCGGCCTCACTTGCAGTATTATCATCAAGTCGTAGGGAATCTCAGCTAGGTACTGGTACAAAGTCAACAGCCTCTAACTACATTTTGCGGCTGTCTGGCTTGCAATTATGGCCAAAAATGATTCCGCATTCGCTTTTTGAAGACTCTCCTCGATCTGACCGTATAGTTGATGTCACGAGTGTCATAAGGTGTTATCGAACAGAACAAAATGAGACGGTAGCATTTTTTGGAATAAGAGTTTACGATGGGATTTTTTGGAACATACCCGAAGCTTGTCAGTCTATCCATTTGGTTGGTGACAGGTATGGCGGTCTTAGTGACGATAGAACCCACGATGACTACTCGTTCAACCTCAAAAAAGCATCTGGCTGTCGAGGAAGAAGAGGAGATCTTAAAGGAAATATTTCCAGCCGTTCACTTCCTCCAGCAAAGTTGCAACACTCTGGAACGGGATTCTCAGTAGTCGCTCAGCCAAAGATCGACTCTTGAAAGTTCTTTTCGAGGTCTGGAAGTACAAAATTTCGACCCGTCTGATGATTCATCTAGCTGGAGGTTTCGAGAGTCGACATAGAGCTGTTACCGTTACGCCCCATGGAAGCTCTGTTGATGACGATATCTTGTGTTGCCATGAGGAGGCAGACACTTGGGTATTATACCACACAGCAGTTGCCGCAAGACGAAAGAGCACACTTGTGATAATTGAAGCCAACAATACTGATAACGTCTTTCTAGCTGCATACTACTTCCAGTATCTTGCTAGTCTGGGCCTCAAGCAGCTCCGGGTTATGCTTCCGTGCTACTGCATACCTATGCATACGGCAGCACAAAAACTAGGAGTAGCATTTTGCAACGCCTTGCCGCTTGTCCACAGCTTGAGCGGATGTGACACCACAGGCTATCTGTATGGAATTGGAAAGGTCCGCTTTTTTCGAGCTGCGAAGTCTTCAGAACTTTGTTAAGGTCTTTAGGTGATGAAGTTTGAGCCCTTGCAGAAAAGCCATCATCTGTGCAAAGTGATGGTTTAGTCAACGTCTGTAAGCAGCTTGTGGTTACAGTGTATAGCAGAAGTGCGACTAACTTCAATAGTCTGAATGATCTTTGAGCACTTTTTTACTCAAGATTGGAGGATTTGCAGCGTTTAACACCAACTGATATCTCGTTTCTGCTTCATTTGAAAAGGTGCATTTTCCGGTCAATGATTTGGATGCAAAGCCACACGCCCTGTATTGATTTACCTCAGGCTACCGATATGGGCTGGGGAATTGAAGATCATGAACTAAAGCCAGACCTAGTTTCTGCGATGCCACATGGGCTAGTACCGCTTACTTTTTGCAACTGTGACAAGACGAAGTGCGGCTTGCACTGCAAATGCTCCAAAATAGGTTTCTGTGACAGCGCATGCAAGTCTGGAGCTGACCCCCGAAAATGCCTACTTTCCGATGTGAATCAGAACGGGTCCCAAGACGAAGATGAAGAAGAAAAAGAGATTTGAGCCACCGTTTCATGTTCAGTTTTAAATATTTGATCTTTTATTTGTTATGATATTAAACTGCTAATGCAGTCGTCTAAACCTTACTTTCATTTGATCCTGACATTTACCATCTACTACATCAGTGGCCGTACACCCAACCTAAGCGATTGGATCATTGGTCCCTGCTATGCTGGGATTTAAAGAAAATAGTATCTTAAATCAGCCTTAGTCACCTCTGCACCACACGTTCACACGGCTTCGCCACCTTGAGGCTCGTATATGAGCCTACGTAAGCCAGATTGTATCCAATACTACAGAAAAAATAAATAGTTGCTCACCAATTAACATTTTTTGGAAAAGAGGCACATGGTTTGACTCATAATGACGAGCAGAATTCAAATAAAGCATAAAAAATATACCAAAGTCGCGCATGCGATCGCAGGACTAGGCATCTGTTTTTGTTTTTTTTTCCTGGTTGAAAATACTAGCTCTATAGAATGTAAATACATGATTTGATTCAAAAAAGAGCGATCTATCGTTTCGTGAAATAAAAATTATAGGTTGTCTTGAAAATATTTCGAGTAAAATGTCACTATTCAGAAAAATTTCTTTTTTTTTGGGGGGGGGGGTTTCTCTTGTTCAATCGCTTGTATATTCTTGCATATTCAAGTCTCGACTTTGTTTTTATTAACAACTTGTAAAGGACACTCTGATGGTTCGAATTATGTGCAGTTTGATTCGTTTACATTTTTTTTAACACTAAAAAGAAAAAATTAAAAAAACCTGGTCATTGTAGGCCAATTTCTGAAATCTATGACATTGTTTAGAAAAAATAAATATTGGTTCAATGATTAAGATTTTTTTTAAAGAGATATATGGTTTGACTTGTAATGGCGAGAAGAATGCAAAGAAAGCATAAAAAAATATAATTATGCGAGCAAACATTTCAGCAAAATCAAAAAAACTTATAAAAATTATATTTAAAAACCTTGTTTTATAAATTCAATAACTGTTAATGAATAAAAATAGAGGCTGTGGGGAAAAACTAAAAATACCAAGTGAAAGTACTTGTTCTTAGGATTCAGAATATGTCAAGTTTATAAAATTTTCAGTTTATTTTACCGTGTAAATAAAATCAAGAGCGGTATGACGTCGTTATAGGCCAAATTTGAATTTATAGGCTACAATGACCATGTTCTACACGCGTGCGAACTTGTGCACCCCGATATTTTTTATCAGCGCCCCGATTACCCTAGAATCCACCCTCAAACCATCTGCAGCAAATGTGAGCCACCCCTTGAAAGATAACAGTCCCTGGATCACTGACTATTATAAGAAGCACACATTTTACTAATAGTAATAGAAGATAAAAAGAAAATTAAAACATGCAAACAATACTTTAATTTTAGTTAAAATGGATAGGTCCCTTCCTCTCTATGGGGGTTCTCTCGGAATTCCCCTACGGATTGAGTCTATGTACACCTTTGATATTAGAATGTGGGAATATCTTTTTTTCAATATTAAATGTTACCTCAATATGTCCAGCTGTACAAAAGAAATTCTCATCCCCAAAAAAGTTTCCTGTACCTGAAAAAAAAAGAAACTAAGAAATGTATCAATGAGAAAATAATAAACTATAAACGTACCCATACCAGCAATTAGGAGGGCGGTATATGGGAGAAAATCCCCTCCAAGATACTTCTAGAGAACCAGGTCCATCTGAAGACAATTTGGGGCTATGAATACACTCTTTTGTTTTAACACTTTCCCATAAACAAATCTTCTTTAAGCTTCACATATTTAAAGAAAATAAGACAGGGGAAACTTGAGTAGTATTTTATGACTCCAAAGTTCAAATTTGGCCATTTGGGGCTTGTGATAAAAAAATTTGAAATAAATATCTTGTCTCATGCTTAGATTCAGAAAATGTTAGATGACTTAATAAGAAAACTTTCACAAATATCCTTAAACATATATTGAAAATTTCATACAAATCTCACTTTTTGAGGCATTGGGCACTTACCAAAGAAACACTTTGTTCCATCATAGAGACAACTCAGGCACAGGGAGGGATTGGAGAATAATACCGCAGTGGAACAGGCTTGTTGAATTTCTTTGAAGAAATACTACAGCCCATGCATGCACTAAATTAGAATTTCAGGCCCCTCTCCTAAGAAAATCCTCTGACAGACATCCCATGTAACTTTATTTCTGTGCCTAGGACCTTAAAATTTTGTAATAAATACAAATCAAATCTCAAGTTTTGTTTTCACCTGGCATGTTATAGACAAAACAGCAAATTACATGGTTAGTGGCAAACAAACATTCTACCTAATTGAAAACCAAGTCTCTTAATCTTTTATTGTTAGATTCTATCATAATTTTGCCAAAAAATCGTAAATATTTCATCATTTTTACTTTTCTGGAACATTAGGCTATTTGTAATCTTAAGGCAATCTTATGAGTATGTTTCCCCTAAGCTACAAGTTTTTGGCAGAAAAACAAATTTTTTTATTAAGGCTATTCCATTCATAAAAAAGTTCCAACATCAAAGCAATATTCTCTACAAGGTTAAAAACTATTATGCTCCAAGCTTCCTTATTCTTTTCCAAAATACTGTTTTAGGAGGTACTACAGGAATTTCCATGGTTGGATTCCACTCCCAGTCCATGTTTTTTTAAAAACCTCAAGTCATATAGTGTTGACTGTATCCTGAGGCACTTTGTTCTGGCAATTTATTGCTAAAATAGAGAAGAAGTTCTATTTGAAATGAGTGTTACACAGCAGCTTGGGTAGCTTCTTAGAATATCACTATGTTGCTCACTAATTGTCTTAATTTGGGTTTCCTTCTTGTACAAATATTACCCTGTAAGCAGCATGTTGCTATACTTATGCCTTTATACAAATGATGGTAATTTAAGGGAATGAATTGTAATTTAAGGGAATAAATTGCAAACTGAGAAGATAACAATTTTACAATAGGAGCTAGAAGGTATGACTGCATTGATGAAGTGAATACATATATTATATATGGGATCGTCATGTGGGGAAAGGGGTGTGCTGCTGTGCAAAAAGTGGGGAAGTGAAGTAGCAATGCTACTTGGCAGTTTTCAAATTTGTTGGCAGATTTTGTCTGATAATACTATTTTTACATATGAAGATACTTTTACTCAAAGAAAAGTTGTCAAAACACAAGTTGCACCGCTAAAGTGTTGGCAGCTTTTGGAATTCTGTTGAATTCTCCTACTGGCAGCTTTGGAACTTTTTTCATACCTGGGAGTGCATTTGCATAGTATATTGTGGGAAAGAAGTTTTCTATTACATGAAGTGGCACAACTTTGATATGCAATTTGATGAACCTATTTGAACATTTTCTATTAATCTAATGTAACATAAATAAAAGGGTACATTAAGACAAGTACCAAAATCTAGGTCTGGTTTTGCAAGTGCCTTGAAGATTGCAGAAAATACAGATCTATATTTGTCTTGATGTACCAGGGTCATCAAAATGAAAAAAACAACAATTAACCCCCTGTTCCTATCTTAAGTCTATTAACACCTTAAACCTATATCTCTTTTGCTGCCATGCAAAATCATAAAAGGAAATAAGCAGAAACTTTTCTTGTTTACAAACAAGCCCAACCAAATGTTTGTAATGCCCAATTTATCTGCATCAGATTGTTGGCCAACATAACAACCAATATGGGGGCACAACTGCTATGTTCATTAGGGTTGTTGAACAAAAATAGACTAATCAGAATATGTCGAAATTAAATAATAAAGGTGATATTGTTTAAATTGGAAGAAAATGATTATCCTATTGATTTGTCAATAGTTAACTAATGGGATAAATATAACATAATAGAATAGTCTAATTGGTCTTTCTAAAAAGATACTTTTGTAAACAAGTCACTTAACTAATAATTTGAAGTATTTAACCAAAAATATTTTTAACAATATCTTTATCAATGTATAGCTTAGATTTAAGGCAGTGTTTGTCTTTTGCTATAGCCATATAGAAAGTTACATCTTCTATAGCTCCATAATGATATATATTTTTTTGCCCACTTTCTGCTGATTTTTCACACATATTCCTTAATTTTACACTTGGCACCTGCTAAGTGTAAAACTAAATAGCTGCATATGGAGGACTTTTCCATTAAAAATCGAGTTTTCTAATTTTTAAAATGTGTATGGTTGTGGCAGTTTCCACTTAACCAATTTAAAGAACCAGATTTCACTTTTACCTAGGTAACTGTACTTTAACTTTGGCAAAAATGGTTTTTCTTATTAAAACTTTTTGAACATCTTAAAAGGTGACTAGTCTCATGAAATAATCTTCTTTCTTCCTTTTCTGGCAGCTTGATAATTGTAAATCCCTTGTGTTTGGCTATGGCTTTAATCTTGTGAGAATTTTACATTATTTGCTGACTTGATGATACAATTAAAGCAAGCAATGAAGAGTACTAATGTTGGTGGGACCAAGGGACATATTCTACAGTTTCCTCTCCCCTGTCAATTCAATTGTGCTTTTCATTTTTGAGAATTTATAACTCATTCTGCTTCTAGAAATCAAGCATATTATCTTTACACTATGGGGAATGAGTACCAGTTGTAGTGACTTTATGAAGCAAAATCTTCTCCAAGTCACTTCAGGTAGTTTTTGCAGGCTCAATATTGCACTAAGAAGTGTTAATGCAGCCCCGTCAATCCCACTCTGGAATAGAAAAAAACTATACAGAGGGCATAAATTACTAGTCAGGATTAAATAAAATATTATTATTATAACCAAATCTAAAGTAAGCAAAAATGCTTGTTACAAAATACATTAAATAAACATAAAAGCAACATATTCAAACAGACAATATAAATAAACATTTGAAAGAAACTAAATATTGAATTCTGTAACATAAAATTTTGATCTGATCAAATTAATTTTGAATAGCTGGATACTTTTAGCAAGCTAATTATTCCAAGGAGTGCAAAACCTTTCAAAAAACTCTGTTTACCAACTTATCTTTTTATTTAAGACTTCAATAGTCTGTTTGAGTGCTGTCAAGTTGGTTTCTACTAACCATATTATACTTTCTTGTCCTTTCCATTCTTATACAATTTTGGAAAACATTTCAAATAATATTTTGGTAAATTACACACTCAAACAAACATGGATATAAATTGTAAACTGAGAAGATAACCATTTTAAAGCATTTTAAAGCATGCTGATTCTTCTTCTCAGAAGCCTTTCAAACTTGACAAATCATCTAGGAAAAGAGGGCATAGTGAGAAGTTGCTCTAGAAGAGAGCTCACAGCAGACTCTGCATCCACTATTTCTCCAATAGAGTGGTGGCACCCTGGAACAGTCTTCCCAATACAGCTGTCATTGCTCCCTCTGTTGATGCATTGGTCCATCAAACCAAAAAAAAGCAGAGTGGGACACTGCCAAAGCAATGGCTCCCCATCATCACTGACCAGCAACTCTACATGATTTTTTCCTTATTTTGCTGGACAATCTGATTTAAGGTAATCTTGATGAAAATTGTGCCACCAGATTTAGCATATCATAGAACTGTACTGCAGAGGTTTCAAGCTCCCATTAGCAAAAATGTGGAAGGTTGTATTTTTGGTCAGAAAATAGATCACAGATATATCTTTATTTGTTGGTAAAATTCTAAATGGGTTACTTTTTGCTATCTTGGAAAGTGGTTAGTTTATTAGAATAACAAAAATTTCAACATGGAATCCAAACTAAAAAAATACCTTCTTCTGATTACTAAGTTTTAGAAATTTGCCTATTTGACAGGTCTTTACCTATTGGAATTTTGATCAAACAACATTATACCATAATTTTCAGTTTTGGATAATGTTTATATTAACAGATTATTCAGATATATATAAAGAAACAAACTTTCCTCTGATATCAGCATTGTATCCTGAATCCAAATCTAACATTCATTTGTGTTGGAACTGAACTTTACTCCCACCCATATATATACCAATTCAGGGTATATATGTTTGGGTAAAATTCATTTCTGACACAAATGAAGGTTAAATCTGGATTCAGGATGCAATTCTGACTATGGAGGTAAGTTTATTTCTTAGCTACCTGAACAGCCTATTAATATAAACATTACCCTCAGTTTTTAGTCTGATTTAAGTCCTGAATTTAGAATTGTAATGCTTTTTTTCTCAATTTAGGAAAAATATTTGCAAATCTTTGAAATTTAATAAATTGGATTGAGCAAAGTTGGAAGCTGAGAAAAGTCAAAATTTTGAATTGAAATCAAGTATTTTGCAAGCATCAAGACATGGCTAATTGTAGAAAAAGCCAAGACAAATAGTCTGAGTGATTGAGAGGCAAATCTAGGATAAGCCCTTTTTAGGATTGTATAAAAATGATGTCATTTCATTTGTTGATAGATAAGTCTATCTATCATCTGTCCATCCATATGTCATTCCTAGTGCAGAAATAAGGTAGATAGTCATAGAATTAAGAGATGAAACATTGAATTGATTTTGGGTTGAAGTGTGACTGACAATGTCTACTGGACTATGCAAAATCTGGGACTGTATTTGCTTGGACTCACAGGCTGTAAACAAGTGAAACCTAAGCCTAATAAGCTTGAATGCTTGTAGTCTAGAGGTGGAATACCACATCATAGGATTGACACATGACCAACAAGTCCCCTGGACTTGCAAGCAAACAGTAAAACCTATAGTTTTCCAAGTGTTTGGTGAAATGGTGGGAGTAAGCATGACTCTCTTATTGGATCAATACTTGGATGTTAGCTTTTGGAAAGGCATGCCTGCCTAGTCTCAGACAGGTTGACCAAGAATTTAAAATTTACATAGGACCATTAGATTGAGTGGAATGAGAGGCAAACAAGGCACATCTGCCTATTGTAGGCTACTTTGTCAAAGAAGAAAATTGTAAGGGACATTATTTGAAATATTAATATTTAAATCTAAGAAATGGTCAGAGTGTCCCATCCCATAGCTAGGCTCAAGAATTAACTCTTGTGGATAAATATTTTTTGAAATCTCAATAAACTCTGCACAATTTATTACTAATAGATTTTCCAGATATCTTTTATTATTTGAAAGGTTATATTTTACAATGCTTGGGCTATTTTTATTAATCATTTATTTGAATTCTAATTGACTTAAAACAGGTCTGCTATGAATGGACTCGCATTCCCACCCATAGGAATACCTACAGTTTGTTTATATAAATTCCCATTAAAGCTTATAAATGTATTAAATAGAACAAAATCCAATAAATCACAGAGCATATCCAAGCTATAACATCTTGAATTAATAGTACTTCTAAAGAAATTCGTCCATCGGTTTTTCTTATTAAAAGTATCCATTTTCAAAAATCCGATATTAGACAAAAGAAAAGATTTCTTTATCATAATTTTCAATTTTTCGAATACTAAATTTAGTGACAAATTTTTATACAAAGTAGTAAAATAAAATGAATCGACTCTTTTAGCTGAAACATTTGCCAAAGAATCTATCACTTGTAAGAAGTTATTAACACTCCAATATGGGTTCAAGTTAGAAAATTTTTTAATTCCGGAGCAATATGCTTTAAAATTATTTCTAATTTCTCCTAAAATTAAAGAGAGATCAGTAGCCTCAATTCTGGTTGGACACCTTGTTGCCCCAGTAATAAAACGTGGTTTCGGTGGATTTTTGTGAAATTTTATCGTCCAATATAAGAAAGGAAACTGTTTATCACTATCATTTATTTTAATACTGAATTTTTTCAAAATTCTTTCTTTTATATTTTCAATTAAACTATTCTCAAATTAACCATCTGGTGGTATCCCAATTGTAAGGTTTCAGATTTATAACACAAAGATTTCTTAAGGTCATCAAAGGTCAGTGTTTGCTAGAGGGAGATTGAGTTGAGATAGGTATTTTAAAATACCCTTCCAGGACATAGTTTACTCTCTTGATCTATCCCTGAAAGTTTCATTTTCCTAACCTATTACTTTCCAACTAGATTAAACAAGATTAAACATTACAATACTATTGATTAAAAGATAACAAAAACATAAAATGAAACTAAGGAAAAAGAGAATTGGATGGCTTGTGGGAAGTGTGAGCCTCAGCCAGCTCTGGCTGGTATTGATATAGCTCTTCTGGTAAATATTTACCAAATCATATTATTGAGTTATGACTAAAGTGAATATACCACTTGATGCCTTTTTTATGCTCTTTACAAATATAATAATCATTTTTGTTGGAAATGAATTTTAGCCCCACCCCTATATATACCAATTCAGGGTATATATTTACCAAATCATATTATTGAGTTACAACTAAAGTGAATATACCACTTGATGCCCTTTTTTATGCTCTTTACAAATATAATAATCAATTTTGTTGGAAATGAATTTTAGCCCACACCCATATATATACCAATTCAGGGTATATATTTGGGTAAATATTTGCAAAATCATATTATTGAGTTACAACTTAAGTGAATATACCACTTGATGCCCTTTTTTATGCTCTTTACAAATATAATAATCAATTTTGTTGGAAATGAATTTTAGCCCCCACCCCTATATATGCCAATTCAGAGTATATATTTGGGTAAATATTTACCAAATCATATTATTGAGTTACAACTTAAGTGAATATACTACTTGATGCCCTTTTTTATGCTCTTTACAAATATAATAATCATTTTTGCTGGAAATGAATTTTAGCCCCCACCCCTATATTTACCAATTCAGGGTATATTTTTACACATTAGGGGGGGGGGGTAATTTTATTTCTGATGTAAATGAGAGGTACGTTTAAACTTTCCCCCTACACCCCTAATTTGCAAATAAATACCTATAACTGATATATATTTAGGGATGGGTGATAAAACTCATTTCTGAAAAAAATGATTATTATATGCATAAGAGCTTAAACAAAGGCATAAATTGGTATATTCACTTTAGTCATAACTTAATAATATGATTTAGTAAATATTTACCTAAATTTGCACATTAGTGGGGTGAGGGTAATTTTATTTCTGATGTAAATGAGAGGTAAGTTTATACTTTCCCTCACCTCCTTAATGTGCAAATATAGGTAAATGTTTACCAAATCATATTATTGACTTACAAATAAAGTCAATATACCATTTGATGCCTTTTTTATGCTGATTACAAATATAAGAATCATTTCTATTGTAAATGACTTTTAGCCCCCCCCCCCCCCCTATATATGTCAATTCAGGATATATAGGCTATTTGCACATTTGGGGTGGGGTTTAGGTTAGGGGGGGGGGCTAAAATTAATTTCCAATAGAAATGATCAGGCTATTATATTTGTAATCAGCATGAACAGAGGCATCAAATGGTATATTCACTTTAGTTGTTACTCAATAATATGATTTGATAAATATTTACCCAAATATATACCCTGAATTAATATATAGAGGAAATAGGAGGCTAAAATAGAAGAATAAATAGGAGGCTAAAATTCATTTCCAACAAAAATGATTATTATATTTGTCAAGAGCATAAAAAAGCCATTGAGTGGTATATTTGCTTTAGTTGTAACTCAATAATATTATTTGCTAAATATTTATCGCTTTTCCTACTTGTTCTCTACTGCACTAGAGAACTATATGGATAAACTGACTCAAATAGTATAGGCCTAATTAACCATGAAAAAAATCCAGAACTTTTATACAAGCACCTTTCATCTCCCATAGGCCTAGCTTTAAACAACTCATTAATATGTTTAGTTTGAGATATCCTATCTTGCATTTTAACGCTGTCACTTACATAATGCCGTCTCGAATGTGTTATTTGTCATATAATCTTTATCCACTTCCATTGCTCTTTCTTTCCGCTATCAGTAATCCTCTTCTTTCCTCCAAGCATTAGAACTATGCAGTGTTACCAACACCTCAAAACAAAATGTACCACAAATTGCATGAAAAATGTACCAAAGACAAAAAAACTGTACCATATCCAAAAAATTTTTCCGCCTGTTAGGCTTCGCGTAACACGCGGATCGTCGGTGAACTAAATTACTATCTGAAAATTTTGCATAAGACATTTTACCTTTTATGAAGATCTCGATAGCGGGGAGGATTGTTCCTGTAGCCCTCCCTAATATAAGCTAGCGCCTACAAACAATACCGGAAAAAAAATCTTTTTAAATTGAGACTGATTATTCCACTAGATTCCCAACCATCACGAATCCAAGTGTCATTATAGCTACATTTTCAATCCGTAAACTTGATATTGATACACAGAAAGATATTTTTTCGACCTTTGGACACCGGAAGTGAAGCATCTGTTTACGAAAAAAGGAAAATAGGTGAGGCTTGTCTGTCCCTTATCTTGACTATGCCGAACAGATCATCTGTTAAATAAAATATTTGAAATAAAATATTTGTAGATCAAAGAATACAGACATAGGTACAAAAACACTGAATTGTGCCACATTGTACCATAATTTTGTAAAATGTACCATACTTTATGGAATTGTACTAAATTGTACCAGTAGAGATAAAATGTACCAAAATGGTACAATTGTACCAAGTTTGGCATCACTGGAACTAAGGAAGATAAACAATGTTGCAACTAGAACAAGAAGTGCCACGTTGCCAGAAGTCTCATTCCTTGTCAGAGGCAACGCTATAGCGTTGCCTATAGTAAAGGGCATACGGCTCTAATGTTTTAATATTTATTATTATTTTTTTTTGCCAGAGGCACTTCATTTGGAAGGGGTCGTCGAAGAAACTTCGAAGGGGGCTCATTCGAATGGAAATCGAGAGTTCTAGTGCCCTTTTTAATAGTCGAAAGTGATTGGAGGGCAACTACCCCCCCCACAACCATCATTCCCCCAAACACATCCAAACAAAATTTTGAGACAGCCATTTTGTTCAACGTAGTTGATATCCGGGTACAAAATATGGTTTTGAGGTGGACACTCTTTATAGAAGGTTTTTTATTGAAGGTGTTGTCACAAAAACTTCAAAAAGGACTCATTAGATTGGAAATTCAAAGGGCTAGTGCCGTTTTTAATAGTCGAAAATGATTGAAGGGCAATTAGCCCCTTCCCTCGCCCATCATTCCCTGAAACATATCCCATCAAAATTTTGAGATAGCCATTTAGTTCGGCGTAGTTGATTCCAGATAGAAAATATGTTTTTGAGGAGGACACTCCCCCATAACAATAAGGGCAAGGGTTTTAAGCTATGCCCTGGGGGCATATAAGGTTTTTATAGAAGGCGTTGTCGTAGAAACTTCGAAAAAAGCTCATTCGATTGGAAATTCAAAGGGCTAGTGTCCTTTCTAATAGTCGGAAGTGATTGGAGGGCAACTAACCCACCTCTCACGCTCACTATTTCCCCAAATACATGCTATAAAAATTTTGAGACAGTCATTTTATTAAACGGAGTTTTAAGTTCTGTAAACTAGTTACTTGAGAGTGACAGCCCCTTCGCCCCCCTAAGGGAAAGGGTTGTAAGTTATGCCCTGAGGGCATATAAGGTTTTACATAGACAACATTGTCGTAGAAACTTCAGAAAGGGCGCATTCGATTAGAAGTTTAAATGGACCCGCAACTGACACCCCATCCACGCCCACCATTTCCCCAAACACATCCAATCAAAAGTTTGATATACCCATTTTGTTCAACGTAGTTGAAAGTTCTGGAAATTATATGTTTGAGCAGGAGACTCTCCCCACACTGTCTTCAGGGGTAAGGGTGATAAGTTAAGAGTAGGAAAAGGGGTACCAGCCCAGGACGAACACCGTGCTGCCATCTATAATTGAGTCTAATGCTGACAGGTTATAATTTATTCAAGTATTATTGATCGAGTCTAATGGGGTCAATGTCCCCCTTTTTCAAGGTCGATTTATTTGTTGTTTCTAGGTGTAATGACTCCGGGGGGAAGTTTGCACATGCGCATTGAATTCTAACCACATAGACAAAGTATTGATGCACTCAAGGGGAAGTGGATTTCTGAGGAATTGATTTACATAATCGGTGGGGAATGTATTGATCGAGTCTAACGGGAACAGGATCACGTGTTTCTTTCTAAGCCAATCAGTGAATCGAAAATATTAGCGGGAGAGGATTGCAGAGAATATAAGGAAAGGATTTTTGCTATAGTTTTTATTAGTGTGTGAATAGAATTCATGCGAGTGAGAACAGTTTGACCTAACTCATTTGGATATATTTGTAATAATAATGAATGGAATGTTTACCCTATTAGAAGTTGATAGTGGAGTTGGTAGCAATGATACAAGAGCACAAAACATTGCGGTGGAAATCACGAGAGGATCACGGCTTTGTCTGGAATGGGATGAAGTATATACAAGATATGTGATATCCTTGAGCAAATTTAAAATGCAGGATCAATTATGCTTCGCTGCAAAAGTTGATAGAGCGCATGTGAATAGACTTCAGTGTGCTTTAAGTGCATTAGTGAAGAATATCGAAGACAATAGGCTATATCACTAATTGTCCATGTGTAGTATAATTGATATAATTACCCAGTAAAACTGTTTCAAAATCGAAAATGTTCCCTTTCTTTTTGTTAGAATGTTAGGCTAATGATTCATGGTCAGTGTAGATTCAGCAGTCAGAGTGACAGGATTGAAAAATGAATTAATTTGAAAAAGAGAGAATTGGATCGAACCTTGTGATTATGGAAAAACATTTGATTTTGGATGATGATTTTCTCGAGTTATCTCTTCAACAAAGGATATTCTCTCAGGGAACACTTGACAATATAATAAAAACTGATTCTCCCCCATTGGACTATTGTATGAAACTATGTCGATGTGACTCAAATGCTTATGCTCAATTTATTGATATATTAATTGGAACAAAGCAGAATAATATCGTGGATATACTTTTGAAAACATTGCCATAGATTCAGTGTAGATGGCTCCCCCCCCCCCAATCGAAAGAGGTGACGTCAAAGAATTACTCCTCTCACCTTACCCCCCCCCCCATGAATTTATCGAACGAGGATCAGTTTCGTTTTAGCTGTGAGACAGGAGACACCGGAAACCAAAAAATGTTCTATAGATGTCCACTATGCATGTACACTCTTTGCAGTTGGATATCCTGTGAGAATCTTACAATTATTCATGACTGTAATGAAAACTACAAATTATGTAATCCTTGTAAATTGCATAGAGGCTCTGCAGTACAAATTAAAGGATGTAATTCATGTCTTGAAGAGATTTCTGACTCTCACAGTAGAGGACATCTGTGCTCTACTTGTCACTATGACAAATGTGATCAGTGGGAGAATACTTACCCCGGTATGATTGGAAAACATCACAAACGTGATTTTAGTTTATTTCTACGAGATTGGCATCGTCGTGGATTTAAATTATTCTGGGAGGAAGAATCTGGTCTACGATTCAACTGTTGGGGTAACAAGACAATTTGGTTTCTCCTTCATCGTTGTGACAACACTGCCTGTTATGACTATAAACCTAGTGATTTTTATTTGGCAGTTACCGAATGTGATTCACCATTTGAGAACACTGTATGTGATATTGCTTCAAATAGACAGATTGAAACTCGTGAATTTCATAATATGAATGCAAATAGTATCATTGACTATACAAAGAGATATGACAAGAGTGAACTTAAATTATACTGTAGAAAATGTGACCTTGACTTTGCAGCCAATCAAGATCAATATACAGTGAATCCAAATGATTTACTAGCATTAGTGGTTCACGACATTTGCCTATACACCGAAGAAGAAGAAATCTAAAGTGAAGAATAAAGACATTGTTGTATATACATTTTTCATTTATTAATAAACAAATTCACATACATTTTTTAAGCAGTTCACTCGTAGGGCACCGAAATTTATATTCTACAAGTCTGAGAGGATATTTTCTACCAGAAAGTCGTTCAGACGTGGATTGCCTACATAAATGTTGAAAAACTGGTTGTAAGTATAGCCACGACGTTTCAACAAAAAATGTAGTAGTGCATGAAAACCACAGCTTTTAGTCCTCAGATCCTGCACTCTCTTCCGATTTTGAATAATAGTTTTCCCACTGTTCTCAATATAGTTGCTGATGTGGGGAGTGTAGAATGTATAGGGTAGGCCAAGAGCATCAAAAAATTCAATCGTCTTCATTGTTTGAAAGATGCACAGCCAGTGACCTGTCTGCACAGTCGACGGACTGCTGTTAACAATAATTAGGGTATTGTTGCCACTTTGAACTTTTCCAAGAAAGTCTGAGGGCAGACAATATTATTTGTATTTGGACATGTAGGGATCCATATTAAATATATTGATTATTTGACTGGTGTTCATGGTGCCAGGTCAAGTAGAACACTGCCTTCGAGAGTCATTTCCCAATAGGTTTCATATTGAGTTAGCGAGATTAGTGTAATACTCTGAGCTAACGGGTCGGCAAATGTACACTCTAAGCACACTCCCCGTTCGTACTATACTCATATCTTGTATACCAGACAAATCCAGTACAATGATGCCATGTGTTTTAGCAAACATTTCTTCTGTTATACCATTTTCAAATAGTTGTGAATCATGATCTAGGGCTTGCATGGTCAACTCATACAATGTCCTATAGGATTTATCAAAAGATAGATTGTAGAGTGGGATTCCATTTACTTTGCAGACAAGAGATGAAAGCCCAAACATTTCAAATTTATGTGGACATCCAGTCCACGATCCTATTGCATTAGCGCTTTTTACAAATGCCAAGGCCAGTTTTGACGGAATTTCGCCATTGATAAAGGATAAGTCGCTGAAGGTGCGTGACCCTGTGGCAATACAACGTTGATTGGTGATTGTATGAGGAACAAGTAGTTTAATATTATTTCCACTGGCTCTCAGTTTTTCCATTGCCAAAGCAACAGAACTCATAACTTGTTGTTTGCTTATATGTAGTATTGCCGAGGTGAGGGAGAGAGTTACATGAGGATTGGCAGCAAGTTCTTTTCTCAATATGAAATTGGATGGTGCAAGCATCAATTTTATATCCCCTTTAATAATGGGTGGTAGCCATTGGGGTATATTAAATATTTCATGATATATTTTTCCAACTAGATGTAATTCACTAGTTGTAGCATTTTAATTATATCTGTACTATCAATATTAGTGATCTATTCATATCCATTGAAAATACCTGTCAGTCCTTTGTATAACTTAGGTGTCATCAATATGAATTGCATATAGCTTGTATAATCTGAGAGATTGTTGCTTGTGCTCACTAGCGTGCCATTGATGTAGACACTGATTTGACGAAATAAACTATGTAACATACAATTTTCATAAGATATTCCATCGGCAAGAATTGGCATTGTATTATCGGATTTCCGGACTTTCATTCGTAAATCTATAAATGTCGAAGACATGTCCATAAAGTAGTCTTCATTGGAATAAATTTGAAAATGGATATTATCGGAGAGGGGTTGTTGTGGATAAAATTGTTCATAGTATCCATGTTTTACACTCACATCAACATTTTCTGCATTGAATAGATTCAATGAGGAGGTGATTGAAGGTTGATATTCCTTATGCGGTAGGTATGACATCTTAGGAAAAGGCTTCTTCTTCTACTGTTTACTGTACGTGTCGGCTTTTTCCTTCTTTTCTTGGACAGGGGTGATGTCTGTCGTTTCTGAATTGAGTAGAGACTGATGAGTGATGCATTCGACCTTTTTAAACCTTTTCCATTTTGTTTTAATCTCTCGCCAAGGGTTCGCGCACTGGATCTAAGATTTTCCGAAGTACTTTTTTTAAATCCTTGCCAGAGCCCCAATCGTATAGTGTAAAGGATGCAAAATCTGTCGCAGCCGGTACAATATATTTTCTAGCCAAAGGTAGTGCAGAGCGAAACAGCATAGCAAACCAACTGTCAAGACAGTAGCCAGACATTGACGATCGACCTTTGTAATAGTCCATTCCATTGCCCTGTTGTTTTGGGCCAAGAGTATTAACATAGCAGTCAATATCAGGACAAATGAATACCACTTCTCTATTAGACATCTTGTTGAACGATGGGACGAAAATGGCATGTAATCACAGCCAAACCTTTTGAAATTGCTAGAGGATCACCCAATTCAGTTCTTGGTGTTAACTGACAGAGTTCCAAATAGGAGGTGTTTACGGGAATATACTGAAGATGCTTTATATTGTAGTGCTGAATATGTTCTTGATTGTTTTTTCGTTCAAGAACTCATAGAAGGGGAACATTGCTATTGCCAACCCGGGATGTTTCCACAAATGAAGCGTAGAAAAATATACAAGTGTCCGTGGAGAAGGCAGGCGGGTAGTCAGCGAAAATGAAATTAGTGTTTCCCGCACTTTTACCGTTGATTATATTGAGCTTAAAGCCAAGAACATCCTTTAGATTATCATTGAGAATAACCTTTTCACTGGTAATAGGTGAACTAGTGTAGATCTTGCCCTCCTCCTTTGAATAGTTGAAATGAAAGGAGCGGAAATTCTTTTATTAATAGAACGGCATAAATCATTCATAAAGGTGATTTCTTCATAAGGTTAGTCAATATATTGATAATTCATCCAATTGATCTTTTGAATTTGTTCCTGATCACCTGAGGGTGGCGCCTAATCATAGGGTCTAATTTTTATATCATATTTATGATCTTTTCTCAGGATATCATATGTATTTTTGAGAATACAGTCGACAAGAGCCACTTCATACGCGCCGTCGAATTTGATGGTGGGGGAGAGTTTCGTCCAAAAATCACTTGTTCTATTCAAATCACTGTAAAGAGGATCAGAAACATTGGACATGAAAGTCATATAGAAATCATTGGGCATTGTTAATATCTTCAGCACTGACCCAAGAATCAAAATTAGAGTTGTATCCTAGCCAGCAAACAAGAAACTGTCTCTCGTACCTACGAGTACGACTCTTTAATATCTTTTTAATTTGATAAAATTCACTAGTTTTTCTAACTTTTTGCAGTTCATATTCATAAAAACCGCCGAGAATCTCATCATCTTTGGTGTGTCGCAGTCGATATGTCATGGGCTCGGTGTCCAGGATTTTGGACACTTTAAAATGTTCAGTGCTCCATAAATAATTCCCCTTTTCAAAAATATTGGTGGTTCTATTAATTCGAACAGTCTCACCAACATTGAATTTCTTCTTTTTCTTCTCATTATTTGGAATATTGCTTTAGAAAAGCATCAAATGTATTTTCACTGTAATGAACGTCCCGAGGGCTTGAGTTGGACAGGGATCGATGGGGTCGTTGGTTGTATACTTGCATGATTTTATCTAAATCATAAATAAAAGCAAGTGTATTTTTCAGTGTACAATATCTTGAAATTAATAGACAAATCGTTCTTATCAATCATTCACCCAATGCAGCCTTTATCGGGCTGTGACTATGATAAAGTGTTGTATTATATTTCAATAGAGCCTTTTGCAAACGTGGATTAACAAATTCGCTACCGCGATCTGATTAAATTTTTCTATAGCAATCCTGTTCAAGAATACTTTCTAATGCATGAGCAACTTCAACACCTCTTTTTGATTGCAATGGAATGGAATAGGCATAGCTACTAAAGACACTGATTACCACTAGGATATATTTATAGGGTGCATTGTGACGCCGTTGAATCGCGTCTAAAGTTAAAAGATCAGTTTGCATTATATTCAGAGGGAAAAAGGCCTTAGTATGTCAATACTGTTTACCACGAAACCTTTAATTCCGATGCAGTTTTTAACTTGGTTTATTTTATTGATACTCTTTTGCTTTTTTACTGTGCTGCCATCTATGTCAGTGGCAACTTTAGAATGCTTTTTGGGGGTACTTAAACTTTCCGCTTCACCAATTCTTTCATAGACATGTTTCAGAACTTCAACTATTTTGAGCTCAAAAATGTAGTTTAATTTTCACTTCCGTTTTGCATACTGGAGGGTGAATCAGTCCGTCTTCGCATTTGACTAGAGGCCACAGGTGTTATAAAATCACTGCCGCTGCGTCTGCTACTATTTTCCATCATTGAATCTTCTTCTTTTTTAAATGGTTTTGCTGTTGTTGGAGGACTATGTTCCCTTAGTGTCGTTAGAATTTGCTTAATGCCAATAAGACTTTTGGGGAAGTTTGATGCATTTAAAAGGTGTATAGATTATTGTCAAATGATAAAAGTCCTTTACGATTCGTCACCATATCAAAAATTAAATCAACTATATTATAACTTTTCCCCTGAATTATAATTCGTTTCCCTGTGCTGTCAACTTGAACTTGATCACCACCAGTTTCCAACAAGAGATATGATAATACTCTTTTACTCTATTCTCGATAGGTCACTGGCAATAGGTTTCCAATTGTTGACACTATAGAATTCAATTCCTTCTCCTTTGATTGCACTGCTGAATCTTGAGGAGATGCTTCCTGTTTAGAGGGATCTGTGACGGAGGTTCTCTCACGATAAGATCTATGTTTGTTCACACGTCGCAATGCATCTTGATGTAAAACTAGCTTCTTGTCATGGGCAATATTCTCATCATTAATGAAATTGCTTAGATTGTCTTCAAAATGTTCCACGGGCGAGAAGACAAGTTCAAATGGCGTCAATGTATAGGGTTTATGCCATTCTCTAGAGAAAACTGTTTACAAGTCCTGCAATTACTTTCAGTAAAAGTGTGAAAAAGCTACCGCCCGCTTGAAGGAGACGTTTTATTATAAATAATTTTCCCTTGTTTTTGCAAGCCATGGCGCGTACAGTGGAACGATGTTGCTTTGTCTGTTGTCTAACACCTTCTGGCAAGTGTGAACATTAGCCCTCAGTTAAATTTATACAAAGTTCAGATATTAGATTAATGAAATCATTGTCAACACCATGTTTGAGTATAGCCTTCCTGAGTGGAGGTTTTGAAGTGCCTAAAACGAAAAATAAATGCCGTTGTTCGTGTAGTTTCTTCAGTGTCATAATGGCAGACTAATAGCTTTTTCTACTGTTCACCGGAAGATATACAGTAATTCCTTTGTCGAAAATATCTTTGACTACACGTAGATCCTTGGGTGTGCTCTGATTAAGATTTAGCAAAATGTAGCCGTAGGGCTTATTTGTCGCCTGAGTGTACGCTAACAGCAGAAAATTGGGAGCGCTGGGGTATATTTGCTTATTGAGAGTTATTAGAGAGCTAGAATCACGAACAACTCGGTAGATAATATAGATGGTGCAACTCAAAGCAAGGGTTCTCATACATTTGCTCTGATGAAACAGATTGTGTAGAACTAGGGTTATGGAAATGTTTTCATGATGAGAGCGAACGGTGAACAGTTGTAGTATTTCCTGTGAGAACTGTTCAATGGATTCAGCCAAATCATCAATGATCAGCCATGAGTTCGATTCAATACTATTGAAAACATCAAGTCCCCGTATGAATTGTATTGGTATAGCTGTGGCAATAGCTTTTATTTGATCATAGGACTCCTGCCAAATACTATAGCAATAGTAGATTTTCTTTGGCTTTTCCAAAAACATTTTATTACAATTTTTTAATTATTTTAGCTAAAAGTGTCGTTTTTCCAGACATTGATGGACCACACAGAAACGACCTGAATGGTGTTTTAAATTGATACATACTGCTGCGTGTTGGAACAACAGTCAGACTACAACTAACTGTAAACCACACTGTGCTCCAATGAATAAGTAGCATTAATTTTCCCAATAGATCTATCTATTCACGATTAACAACAAAAACAATATTTTATGGTAGCATTTATTCGACACTGCATGAAAACAAACATTTGTATCAACATGAACAACGATTTATTGAACATAATAACACTTGTTCAACAAGACCAAAATCTCTATTTGTTGAACATGAACAACTCTATTTATTCAACATGAACTACAATGATAATATTGTATCAATAAGAACTTATTGTCTTTAAAGACACTATTATGTACAACAACACTTATGTATCAATAAAGAAAACACTTTTTGTCCATCATCAACAACACTATTTGTACACACTCATTTTTGTCAATTTTAATACTTTTCTATACAACAACACTATTTGTACAACAGTAAAATACACGACACTAAGAAATTGATAGTAGCACAGTTGAACTTGACTATGGTGAATTTAAAGGTGGGACCCTCCACCCGGGGCCGCGGAGCCGAAGGCCGGCCGGCCACGGGCGGGGACCCCCCCCCCCCACCCCCACCCTGGGCGGCCGTGGGAAGGGTCCCCCACTCCCCGGGAGCTGCGGTGGAAAAAATGTAACAATAGTTATCGTCACGCTGCAGGTTAGTGGATGGGTTAAGTCATGAAAGGTGTAGATTTGGGATTAGGTTAATTCATGAACAGGTTGATTTGGGTTGGAGGTTAGCTCAGATTAGGCTTAATTTATCCAGACCAAGTTGATTGCGATAGTCTATGCATTCAACTCGATCTGAAATTCTATAGTGGCCATGGGGGAGAACACTCACACCATTCTGAAGTATATAAACCGTGTTGGATATACACAAAATTGCATTCCTCTCCACTTCTACATCCCAAATTTTAGACTGCTGAGAGCGACTTGGGTGCATTAGTGCTTATTACACTGAGCTACTTTCTCCACACTCTTTCCATACACGCCTGGCAAAATTGCTCTGTACGCAATGATCAGGTATCCCTTTACAAACCTGCTTTTCCTTCCCTACTATGAGTTTCAACGCAATAGACTTTGGGGCCCGGGAACACCCCACTGGATATCAAATCACTCCCCGTCTCTGATTTTAACTTTAGTAGTTGGTTGGGGGCCTGACGTTTCACCAACTCGGGGTAGAGCGATGGATTCCAGTTGGTGAAATCCATCCGCGAGCTGATGTGCACCCCATTTTCTAAATCACCCAATAAATCTTCAGTCCCATTTACCTTTAACAGCATAGAATCTTTATCACCATAGTAAACTTGAACCTCCCCCTCCCGTGGCCAGTGCACCTTGCACACATTGTAAAAGAACGACAACATGAGCTTTTTGGAAATTTCTAGTACTGAACTACCTCTTGCAATATTATTGTTCAGTACTACATTTCACTTTCACCTGTGTAGAAGAACCAGGCCGGCCTCTATGCTCGTGAATGATGTAAAATTGGGGTCGGCAATAATTCGTGCACACTCTAGAGGGTCAGTCACGACATCACAGCGAGATCTGTTCCGTACTCTCTCACACATTTAGCCAAACGCTGAATTTAGGATGAGCTTATACATTTCCTTCTCAACCTTTGAATTTGCCCTTGAGCGTTTATCAACAAAAGTATCGACAAATGTTTTCAAGTAGGGTCGCTGATTAAACTGTAGGATCCTGTGTATTTTATTGATCTTGAAACCGTTGCTCACCATCCAGTGCAAAAGCACATGGTGAACAACGATATTCTCCTAAGGGTCCAAATCAGCAATCATTTTTTGTTTAGAGGGAGTCCAGTGCATCCCCATATCCTCAACCAATGATCGATTGTAGGGGCTCAGAGAGTCCCTGCTCACGGGTCGATTGATACAGGGAAAAACAAAATCTTTGACTGAGTCGTGAAGCGCCAGCGGAATGTGCCCATCAATTTCAAAGAACCATACTTGTGACCCATTGTCCTTGACGGTTGTAATGTCGGGGAACCCACAAGGATTCTCAAGCCATTGATAGTTCCCACACGGCAAAGAGTAGTGTGACATTGCTCGAGGGATACAATGAGTTCACGTCCAAGAACACTGCATTTGACTTTGCACCGGTGCTTTGTCCGCTCGGATCGGTTGATAAGACGCGGTCACCATGAAAAACATACCTTCCCCTCATTGAACGCTCTACAAAAAGGTGCTGATCTATGTCAGTGATTAGGCCTATTTACTCCCTGCTAATTTTTAAAATTAAATCTATCACTAAATAAGGTGTAGAAAAATAATAGCCTATATCTAACCCGAACTCTGAATAGATCTGGTCTGTGTTCTTACAGATTATATCCAACAGAGTTAGAACGTCACTGGCCGAGTACAGTCTACAATAATCCCACCCATTTTTACAATTCCCCTTGGACAACACCTTCTTGCCAAACTCATACTCCTCGGCTGTGCATTCACTGTTGGTCAATGAATTGTAAAAAGCTTCAAGTGGAGGTTGTTTTTACTCGCTTAAGCTTGCGCCAGAACAGTAATAATCGTATTACTGCATTCATACCTTCGCAGGTCAACAGGTCATGCATTTCACTGTCTTGAAAGTGCTGTTTAAGCAAGGGAAAGCTATCAAAATTGTCACTTTTTTGCACTTGAATCAATTGACTCAATGCCTTGGGGAAAAAACTAAAAGAATCTAAAAACCTGATTTTATTCCAGCACATACGCTCATTATCCACTACCTGCCATTTCAATTCGAGAAGCAATAGCTTCTCAGCTGATTTGGAAATTATATTGTAGGTAAATGACTTATTTACCCAGGGACAATCTACTACCCCTCCCGCCCGATGCCTATGAACCAGGGCCGGTCAAATAAATATTAAGTCATAAGTGGAATTTTGAATAAAAACAGGGATAAAAAACTGCTGGCTAACATTTAAATTACATGATTGATGCGCTACCCCCCCAAAATTACTACCCCCCGAGGATATTTCGTGCCACAAATGGTCATGGTCTCTGACTTTCCCCCTCCCCCCTCTTTTCCCTTTAGCCCCCTTATCCCCCTCGGCAAACACTCCCGTACAAACCCCACATATTTTTTTATTCTTAATATAGAGAAGATCCTCTGCAGACAGCACCATTGGATAATGGGTATTTCTCAAACGAGAAATAGCACCATTAGCCGTGCCAATCAGTTTAGTCAATGCCTTGACCATGCACTCGGGTCCCTCATCCAATGTTTCAACTATTTCTAACAACTGCATGGTGTTAGAACTGTCTCTTTGTGCGTGGGCGTAGGACACTGCAATGGGCAGATGTTCTTTGACTCGGTTTGGAAATTTTGGATCGGTCATTTCCACCAACTGAGCCTCACAATCCAACGATATGGTTGTGCATTGGAAGAGGGTGTTTTTGAAATATTGGAAACTTAGAAGTGACTTATCCCCTGAAACCGTTTTCACGGACGGATAAACATGGCGGCTCAAATATTTAAGGTTATACAATGGTGTCATTTAATAACGGTCTTGATGAAGACACTTCGGACCGTAGAAACATTCTCCCAGATCCTTACCACCCCCCAGAACTCTACTAATGTCAGTGATCGGATTAAAATGATCGATTGCATTTGGTTCACGAGGCGATGTGTAAAGTATCCAAACACAGTGTCTGACCAGATCAACTGACGGGCTCCTTACGGGGAATACCATCCCCTTCTTCTTAGAATGAACTCTATCTTTAAATTCAGTTTCATATTGTACCACAGTAACGCCGATATTTAAATGGGCATTAGCCCTTTCAAAAATGTCAATAGATCTTAGCGTTACTGGGTATTTCCCCTCTAAGCAAGAAAAATCTACAATTGGAAAAAGGTAACCTTCCCTCCCATGTATAGTCCAATAGTCTAAATTCGTCTTAGTAGCTTCATTTGCTAGAGGCTGAAAGGCTGATATTAGAACAGCATACCTGACCCATATATGACCTTTTTCAAAATGAATCTTATGTACACCTTTACAACCCACTAGATCTGGATTTTAATCTAAAACGATTGACCTCTCAGACCGTGCCCCCCCTCTGAAAGTAACATCTATCTTAAATTTTCATATATTTAAACTTAAATTTTCAACAAAAAGAACTACAGAGCCACGCCTATTTTCATTAAAGTTCTCGAGATGCGTTATAATTTGATCTACCCAATCCAAGAAAGCACCATCAAAATTTTATAAATTCGGATAAACCAAACGCATCTCGGAATGTATAAAATGATAGTAAACCTCGCTTTTTCCCTCATTCAAATAAAAAACCTTTAAAACAATGGAGACCTTAATTGACTCCCTCCCCCACAATTGAATTTGGTTCTCCAGAAGTGCAAGAATTTTTTATACATAGAAATGCACAATTACTATCGTGTCAAATGAACACGTTCAAGCCAACCTCGTCTTTCCGTTATCAACAACTCTTTATGTTTCAAATAAACTGTGAAACCATAGTGTAGTTGAACAATGTAATTCCTGTTTAGTTTTACCCTCCTGTTGCGCGGGGAGATGATACCATAACCCCCGTGTGTACATACTATCCGGGCTATGCTCCACTTCAGTTGTTTGAAGTGGAGTCGTTAGGGTATCGGAGGTTGGTGGGTTCCCTGTAAAATCATCTAAAATTTTCAATGTTTTTGGACTCAAGTCTACCAGCTCAACTATGCTATTATCTAAATTAGTTAAAAAATCATCTAGAAACTCATCAATATTTTCTGGAATTTGATGTAAATCACCCCATAGTGATGTGTTGGGGAGCTCCATATGTGCATCTTCTTCTCACTCTCCAACTGACGAGCAGGGGGGAGATGGGGAGTATGAAACCAGAACAACCTGTAAATGAAAAAATTTTTTATTTTCAAAGTGTTCAAATCATCCCTACTTTTTTTAAAATTTGGATTATTATTGCTTAATAAAATTTGGTTAATACAACTGTAGAAAATCTAAGATATGACATGGAAGACGACAATTTGGTCGTTTATTTTCAAAGTGTTCAAATTTTTTTTTTTTTCGCTGCCAATTCCCACAGCGAAACCCTCTTGCGCTTCCCTGGCCCGTGGCGCTTTTAGGAGCCACAGCGCATCCCTGTGGCGCGTCTCGGGGCCCGCATCGCTTCCCGCGATGCTTCTCGAGCCCTTGGCGCTTCCCTGACCCGTGGCACTTCCCCCAACGCTTCCCTGACTCGTGGCGCACCCCTGTGACGCTTCCCTGACCCGTGGCGCTTTTCGGAGCCACAGCGCACCCCTGTGGCACTTCCCGGACCCGTGGCACTTCCCCCACCGCTTCCCTGACCCGTGGCGCATCCCTGTGGCGCTTCCCTGGCCCGTGGCACTTTTCTGAGTCACAGTACACCCCTGTGGTACTTCTCTGACCCGTGGCGCTCTTCGGAGCCCCAGCGCATCCCTGTGGCGCTTCTTGGGGCCCGCATCGCTTCCCACGATGCTTCTCGAGCCCGTGGCTCTTCCCTGACCCGTGGCACTTCCCCCAACGCTTCCCTGACTCGTGGCGCACCCCTGTGGCGCTTCTTGGTCCCGCAGTGCTTCCCACAACGCTTCCCCGGCCCACCGGCTCCGCGGCCCCCGGCCGTTTACATAATGTCTCAAAAAAGTTGAAATATTTCTAATTCCGTTCTACAGGTTCGGTGAACACATGAGTTGTAAATTATGGAGGTTAGATGAACGAGTTTGAACTTCAAAATGTTGAGAATTGTTAATTCACTTTCCCCATACACTTCTTAGGCATTAAACCGCTATGTTTTGACATAAAGCACCCCGCGCGAGGTTATAAATAATTTTGGCATCTCCTTTCCCTGTTTTACATTAGTGGTTTTTAGTCAATCACGGTTTCAATGGCCTTTGCGTAATTCTGTGTTTTCTGAAATAGTGGAGAACAAATTGTCTGCAAAATTAATATTTTAGGACATTGGAGTTCTTTTATTCTATGTAAGAGCGAAACATGGCACAATAGAAATATTCAGTGTAAATTAGAACGACAATGTGTGACAGATGGGATAATCTCTCTCAAAATTATGTGAAAAAGAGCATTCTCGGAGTTTCAAAGGTACCTAAAAATATATGTGATAGCAATAGAGAAAATAGTAAAGATTAGAAAAAATAGCATTTTGAGTTTCAAGGGCAGTGATTATTAATAGAAATTACCTAAAAATATTCGCTTATGAAATAACGAAGCGATAGCAAAGATTAGAAAAAGAGCGGTTTCTCTGCATAAAAAATTACATTTAGATATGTAATATGGGTTAATATCTCACAGAGATATGTTTATATTGGGATTGAAAAAGACTGAAAAATGAAGAAATAGAAAGGTAGGAAAAAATGCTCACATTTGCATAATCCCTATGAGCTTGGGTGCCGGATGGTCCAGGTAACGTGTGTTGGAGAGTGGGCGGGGTGGCGTCGCTATTTTCTTGCGCGACTGGGCCGGCTATTTCATAATCTTGCATAGCTTCAGTAGGGTAGTTATCCGCCAACTCTCTCTTTAACTTAAACCCAAGCTGCATTGGGGCTGGCACTGATGGGGCTGTCTTGCCATCTCTGGCTTTCTTAGTGGGCGGCGGTGCCATACATTCTTCATAATTGGCCTTAAAAAGAAGAGAAAAAATTAGTATCAAAATAATTTGCCCCCTTTTCACAGAAAGAAAGTTATTAACTATAATTTTGTCTAGAAAAGGCATTTATCACTAAGAAAGCACAACGTAAAAAATTTCGTGAAATATACTAATTGCATCCTTTTGAATCTGAGAATTACAACTCACTGAGCCATTCAAAAGCTGGCAGATATCCGTCTTACTATTGTCTTATATTTAAACGTTTATTTTCTTGTCTTGTGTTAATATTTATAGAGCGTTTCTGTTGGTCTTTAGTTAACTTTTTAACGCTATTTTTTACATTTCAATCTCATAGTACTAAATATTGCATTTAAAATCAACCCAGAAAAAACCGCCAATGGCCCATAACCCCCACGGCCCATATCCCTGAGAAAAGACCGGGGCCCAGACCCCCTCTTCACAGAAAGAACGTTAGTACCATCATCCATATAATTTTGTTTAGTTTATCACTAGGAAAGCACAACGTAAAAAATTTCGTGAAATATACTAATTGCATCCCTTTTTTTTGAATCTGAGAATTACGACTCACTGAGCCGTTCAAAGGCCGGCCTAGTTTATATATTTATCACACCCCCAGAAAAACAGCCCACGGAAAATCGCCCTCTGGAAAATACCCCTGAGAAAAGACATGGAAAAATATCCCCTCCCCCCACCTAAAAATATGGTAAAAATGCTATTCAATTTACGCATAATAAAGCAATGTATCTTTTTCTTAAACTCACCCCCCTTACTTTTCACGTGAAAAATCAGTTTGATTTCACCTCACAATGCTTTCGATAGAATTGAGGCATGGCCCCCTCCCCCTTTCGCCAATGTCATAAATATTTTATTAGATCATAATTTGAACATAACGAGATTTCACCGGTTATCCAAAAAGAACTGGTCTATGCCAGTACTTAATAAATTGCACGTGTCTGCATGAAAGCGTTTTTAATTTGACAGGAGAAACAGTTCCTTTTGACCTTGTCTGCTGCGTTCGTAAACGCACCGGAAAGGGGTGACAGCTCATTATAGGCCTCTCACCAGAGAGCCTTGTGTCAAATCAGAGCGGGCTAATAACAATATAGCGATGGATGTCTAAGAGAAAATATTAAAATTGAGAAAATTTAATAATTTTAACGACGGATTAATTTTTTCTTTTTGCGTGTGTTTTGTGGTAAAACGGTGAGGGGGGGGGGTTAGTTTTTGTGGGTAAAAGAAAATATTTTATTTATTTAATTTTGACGGAGAAATATTTCCGTTGACCGCGTTTGTAAGCCGGAAAGGGTGATAGCTAATTATAGCCACACACTGGAGTCTTGTGTCAAAACCAGAGCAAGCTAATAACAACAGAGCGATGGATGTCTCAGTTAGAGAAAAGATTACAATTGAGAAAAGTCAAACTTTAACGAAAAGAGAATTATTTCTTTTTGCGAGAATTTGGGGCTGTAAAACAAAGGGGGATGGGGTTAGGTTTCGAGGGTAAAAGAATATATTTTATGTTTTCCATTGATTATAATGATGTTTGTATGGTTTGGGGGGGGGGGGGGTTTAATAGAAAAAATTATAGGGTGACCCCGGAAAAAAATTTTATTTTTTAAAAAAAAATAATTAAAAAAGAAATTATATTGCAAATTGTGACTGCCAAGACTTCTAAAGAGTTAAATTTATCCATTGTTGTTTACACAGCGTCAAAATACTTTCTGATAATTGAATCACATTGCATGCCCGTTATATACGAAATCTCAATGGCGAATTGTTATGTAACGGGGAAACTATATGTAAGCAGGTCTCTGATTGGCTGAGAAGGAGGATGTATCCCACTCGCTGATTGGCTGAGAAGGAAACACGTGATCTAACTGTTTCTGGAAATGTCATAACATTGGTGAGAGCAACAACAACAAATACTATTTCTGGACACCATGACATTCGCCTCGAGCATGTACATGACCAAAACAACAACAAATACTATTTCTGGATCATAACATTCACTGAGAGCGTGCACTTACAACAACAACAAATACTATTTCTGGACACCATGACATTCGCGATCGATTACGCAATCAAGTTCTCGGATATTCACTTCCCCCTCGATTACGCAATCAATTTCTCGGAAATTCACTTCCCCCTCGAGTCCTAGATCAATAACATTGTTCCCGTTAGAATTCAATGCGCATGTGCAACCATCGCCCCGGAGTTATTGCGCATAGAAACAACAAATAAATCGATCTTGGAAAAAGAGGTCATTGACCCCATTACGCAATCTTTCTCCCTAGGGAGGCTATGACCATATTGTTTCATAATTCCCCACGCTCGTGAATCAATAATTCCCCCATCGATTATGTAAATCACCCCTCATGCCATTACACGTGGCCAAACAACAACAGATCGATTGACCTTGACCCCCATTAGACTCGATCGATAATCCTTGAATAAATTATGTCCCGTCAGCATTAAACTAAATTGTAGATGGCAGCAGGGTGTTCTCGTCGGAGATATTATGGCCATTCTACTCGCTTTCAATAAAAACCTTATATGCCCCCCGGGGATAACTTCCAACCCTCGCCCTGAGGGCTGGGGGGGGGTTGTCATCCTCACAGACCTAATTTCCAGAACTCTACTACGGTGAACAAAATGGCTATCTGAAAATTTTGTTTAGACATGTTTGGGGGAGTGGTGGGCAGTTACCCTCTAATCACTGTCAACTATTAAAAAGGGCACTAGCCCTCTGAATTTCCAATTGAATGAGCCCCTTTTTAAGTTTTTACGACAACTCTGTCGGGCATAACTTACAACCATCACCCTGGGGACTCTGGGGGGTTTGTCATCCTTAAATGCATAACTTCCAGAACTTTCAACTACGTTGAACAAAATGGCTATCTCTAAACTTTGATTGAATGTGTTTGGGGAAATGGAGGGCGTAAGAGGGGGGGAGGCGGGTTAATTACTCTCCACTCACTTTCGACTATTAAGAAGGGCAATTTCAATTTCCAATCAAATGAGCCCTTTTTGAAATTTCTACAACAACTTTGTACATAAATCTTATATGCCCCCAGGGCATAACTTACAACCCTTGCACTGAAAGCCCTGATGGGGTTATCATCCTAAAAGACCTAATTTCCAGAACTTTCGAATAAGTTGAAGAAAATGGATATCTCAAAATTTTGATTGGATGTGTTTGGGGAAATGGTGGGAGTAAGAGGGGGGTTAGTTGCCCTTCAGTCACTTTCGACTATTAAAAGGGCAATAGCCCTTTCAATTTTCAATTGAATGAGCCCTTTTGGATGTTTTTGCAACATAAATTTCGATAAAAACCTTACATGCTCCCAGACCATAACATAAAACCCTTGCCCTGAGGGTTGTGGGGCAGGGGTGGGTTGTCATCCTTAAATACCAAATTTTCAAAACTTTCAACTGCGTTGAATAAAATGGCTATCTAAAAATTTTGATTGGATGTTTTTGGGTAAAAGGTGGGCGTGAGAGAAATTCAAGTTTTCGACTATTAAAAAGTGCACTAGCCCTTTGAATTTCTAATCGAATGATCCCTTTTTCAAGTTTTTACGACAAACATTTCATTAAAAACCTTATATGCCCCCAGGGCATAACTTATAACCTTTGCCCTGAAGACTGTGGGTGGAGCGTCCTGCTCAAAGGTATAGTTTCCTGAAATTTAAAATGAATGGAACAAAATGACAATCTAAAAATTTTGATGGGATGTGTCTGAGGAAATTGTGGGCGTGGAAGGGGTGTTAGTTGCATTCCTATCATTTTCAACTATTATAGAGGCCACTAGCCATTTCAATATCCGTTGAACTGAGTCCGTTCTGAAGTTTCTACAACAACACGTTCTGTAAAAACCTTGTATGCCCCCAGGGCATAACTTAAAACCCTTGCCCTGAGGGCTCTGGGGGAGTGTACTCCTCAAAAAAATAATTTCTATCTGGAAATCCACAACACTGAACAGAATGACTATCTAAAATATTGATTGGATGTGTTTGAGGAAAAGGTTGGCGAGATAGGGGGGTTAGTTGCCCTCAAATCACTTTCGACTATTAAAAAGGGCACTAGACCTTTGAATTTCCAATCGAATGAGCCCTTTTTCAAGTTTCTATGGCAAAGATTTCAATAAAAACTTATCTGTCCCCAGGGCATAACTTATAACCCTTGCTCTGAAGACTGAGGGGGGAGTTTCATGCTCAAAGGTATAATTTCCTGAACTTTAACTGAGTGGAACAAGATGGCTATTTCAAAATTTTGATTGATTGTGTTTGAGGAAATGGTGGGCGTGGAAGGGGTGTTAGTTGCCTTCCAATTACTTTCGACTATTAAAAAGGGCACAAGCCATTGCAATTTCTAATCGAATGAGCCATTTTTGAAGTTTCTACGACAATACTTTCCATAAAAAATTTATATACCCCCAGGGCATAATTTACAATCCTTATCCTGGGGGGCTGTGAGGGGGTTATCATCCTCAAAGACCTAATTTCCAGAACTTTAAACTACGAGGAATAAAATGGCTATCTCAAAATTTTGATTGGATGTGTTTGGGGAAATGGTGGGCGTGTAAGGGGTGTTAGTTGCCTTCCAATCACTTTCGACTATTAAAAAGGGCACTAGCCATTTCAATTTCCAATCAAATGAGCCTTTTTGAAGTTTCTATGACAACGCCTTCTATAAAAACCTAATACGCCCCCAGGGCATAGCTTACAACCCTTGCCAAGAGGGTTGTGGGGGAGTGTCCTCCTCCAAAACATATTTTCTATCTGGAAATCAACTACGCTGAACAAAATGGTTATCTTAAAATGTTGATTGAATGTTTTCGGGGGAATGATGGGCGTGGGGGGGGTCTAGGTGCCCTCCAATCACTTTCAACTATTAAAAAGGGCACTAGTCGTTTGAATTTCCAATCGATTGAGCCTTTCTTGAAGTTTCTACGACAACACCTTCTATAAAAACCTTATATGCCTCCAGGGAGTAACCTAAAACCCTTGCCCCCTGGGGTTTAGGGGAGTGTCATCCTCAAAAACATATTTTCTATCTGGAAATCAACTACGCTGAACAAAATGGCTATCTCAAAATTTTGATTGGATGTATTTGGGAGAATGATGGGCGTTGGGGGATAGTTGCCCTCCAATCACTTTCGACTATTAAAAAGGGCACTAGCCCTTTGAATTTCCAATCGAATGAGCCTTTTTTGAAGTTTTCACGACAACGCCTTCTATAACAGCCTTATATGCCCCCAGGGCATAACTTAAAATCCTTGCCCCAAGGGTTGTGGGGGAATGTCCTCCTCAAAAATATATTTTCGATTTGGAAATCAATTACGCTGAACAAAATGGCAATCTCAAAATTTTGACTGGATGTATTTTGGAGAATGATGGGTGTGGGGGGGGTAGTTGTCCTCCAACCTCTTTCGACTATTAAAAAGGGCACTAGCCACTCCCATTTTCAATCGAATAAGCCCTTTTCGAACTTTCTACGACAACCCCTTCGATACGAAGTGCCTGCGGTTATGGAGAAAAAAAACAAAAACATTTTGTGCCCACATCGTTCTTTACTTAGGCAGCGCTAACGCGCTGCCTATGATATAGATAACTCAAAATTTTTATTGAATGCATTGAAAAGTAAAGGTACTCGGGGGAATGGTTGCCCTCTAGTCACCTTTAACTCTTACAAAGGGAACTAGAACTTTTATTTTACACTCGAATTAGCACCTCTAAAGTTTATACGGCCGCCCCTTCCATATAAAAGGCATCTTGGAAAAAAAGTAAATAGTAATAATACGTTGAAGACTTTTGGCCCTTTACTATCGGCAATCTAAAAAGAGCAAATCTAAAAAAATAAACTATCGTCACAACAGTGATATTTGTATGAATGAATATATAACGAACCAGATGTAATAGGGTTGAGACTGCTTGTACAAGATTTTAACTCTTGTTGATAGAAGAGCCTCACCCAGAGTGGAAAACCCTGATGTGACTAAGATTGGCCCAGGATTGCAAGAAGCCTTCCTTCATACTGGAGATCTCAAGGACTTTTTGCTGTTTGGTTCTAAGCTGGCTTAAGCGTACTGTTTAGACTTGAGAATATTGGTTAGTCCACATACTCTACTGGTTCTGAGACCGTTGTTTTTCCTGAAGCTGTAAGTATTTCAATGATGTCAAGAGTTTAAAAAAAAAATGCAAGTTGGAATGTTACAACCTGAAAATGTTACAACTGAAATTGGAAATGCTACTGCAGCAACTTAATCTTATTCACCACATTACTTGAGAAACAAAGTTAATCAATAAAAAGGATGTCGATTGGAAGGAACGGGAGGCAAAGCGGCCTCCTTGTTCTCTCCCTCCCCCAGATTTTGTATTATAACTTATTTTGGATTTTCATTAGAAAATACTTTTTTATCTGTTCATTGACAAAATAAATAAATACCCCTACTCTCCCTAGACTTTAAAAATACAATTATTGCCCTTCACACTACATTTTAGTGAATTGAAACCAAAGATGATGAATTTTGAGGAATAGCTTCCAATAGCGTTCCATATTAATAGAGGCCAAATGTGAACCTGATTCATTATAAGAGGACTAATCTGGTATTAGAAACGAGAGGGCTGGGGTAAGAACACAATCAATAATTTAAAGAAATTATAGGTTGTATTTCTTAAATAAATTTGTATTACCGGAACTTCGATAGAGATTGAATGTGTCTTTCGTGGTTATAGTTTCTTGTGCAACTTCCGCATTTAGCCGGAAATTTGAGGTATTTACTTCCAAAGTCATATAGCAGATAAGCATTAAGCTATAGGTATATCCATAGGTTAGACTTGGATTTTTTTTAAGGAAGCTCTTTAATTTCTCTGTCGAAGAGGTTTTTTTTGGTGTTTTACTTTCTTCTGTCAGATCTTTTCCTTATATTGTCAGTTGTGAACGAAAAACTCTAAACTCCTGACTTCAAATCTTGTGAACTATCGTTAGCAGCTTCCACATCTGGTAGGTCCTTCTCCCATCAAGATTTTAACCTAAACTTCTTGAGATGTGCCCACCAGTACCACAAAAGTTTTTGCGACAGCCAAACAGTTCCATAAGACGGCCGCAAGCGTTATTGCAGCTATTGGTCTCTATATTAACTACGGGTCACTATTGCAACTATTTAGACTTAAAATACACATCTCTATTGCTCAATGTATTACTTAATTTTTTTCACAATCTGTTTCTAGTTTTTTTGATACTCTTCTTTGTTATTTTTATCTTTTTCAAAATTTTTATTTCTAACCGAGACTTTTTTTTTAATGACAATAAAACAACAACAGCATAATAGGGCAATGCTAATCATTATTTATAATTAAGGGCTAGCCCTTTTAAGCTCTATAAAAGTCTTGATGATCATTTGTGCTGTAGCGAATACCATAAGTATTTTGGACAATTTGGTTTTTATTGTTCAGAACATTACCAACGAAAGTAAAAAAAACACGACAACAATCAAAATTACGAGAAAAAAATTTACGTACAATTACATTTTTGGCACTTTTACTAAATGAGAAGGAAACTTTTTTTGTCCATTCTTTCAAATATATCACAAAATTGGACATTTTTATTATGCGTATAAACATGGTGTCTTTGCATTTACCCTTGCTTCCTTTCCTCTCGTCAACATTCAGGGTCCACCCTCCTCAAAGCTTTTCTCGATACCCCAAGCCGTACTTCGGACAATATAAATAAATTATATATATATATATATATATATATATATATATATATATATATATATATATATATATATATATTATATTTTTGATATAAATAAATTTTTGAGATGTAAATAAATTTTTGAGATACCCATTTTGTACAAAAAAAATAGCTCAGTGATCACATAACAAAAACTCCGGTGTTGACACAACCACCAAGGGTCTGGGGGCAGGCGTTGTAAGTTATGCCCTGGGGACATATATGGTTCTTATGGAAGGAATGCTCAAATTAATTTCAGAGAGGGCTCATTTAATTGGAAATTGAAAGTTCTAGTTCAATTTTTAAGAATCCAAAGATATGAGAGGATAGCCAGCCCCCCCCCACCCCCCCGCCCTTTTTCCCAAATGCACCCGATAACAGTTTGAAATAGCTATTTTGTTAAAAGTAGTTCGCAGATCATATAGCGAAAACTTCAGAGAGGCTTTATTTGATTGGAAAATTGAAGTTCGAGCTCACTTTTTAAGAGTCAAAGGAGGTCCAAGGGCAACTAGCCCCCCTCCCCCATGCCTTGTTTTTCAAAACCCATCGAATGAAAATTTTGAGATATACATTTTGTTAAAAATAGTTCAAAGGTCGGATAAGAAAATCCGGTGTCAATACATCCCCCCAGGGCCAAGGCATTCTAAGCTATCCCCTGAAGGCATGTATGGTTCTTATGAAAGGGATGCTGGTATAAACTTCATAGAGGGCTCATTTGATTGAAAAATGGAAGTTCTACTTCACTGTTTAAGAGTCAAGAGATTTATGGGCAACTAGCACCCCCCCCCCCACGTCCTTTTTTCTCCGAATCCATCCGCTACAAATTTTGAGATAGCCATTTTTTTCAAAAATTAGATAACAAAAACTCCGGCGTCGAAACAGCCCATCAGGACCCGGGGATTAGGCGTTGTAAGTGTTTTCTTGGGGGCGTATATGGTTCTTATGAAAGAGATACTCGTATAAACTTCAGAGACGGCTCATTTGATTGGAAATTGAAAGTTCTAGTTCACTTTTTACGAGTCAAAAGATATCTGGGACTAACTAGCCCCCTCCAAACACCCGTTTTTCCCCAAACCCATCGAATAAAAAATTTTGGAAAGCCATCTCGTTACAAATAGTTCGAAGGTCAGATAAGAAAAACTCATGTGTTGACGCAACCCCCCAGCACCCGGGGGCAGGCGTTGTAAGTAATGCTCTGGGGGCATATATTGTTCTTATGGAAGGAATGATCGTATAAGCTTCGGAGAGGGCTTATTTCATTGAAAATTGAGAGTTCTTTTATACTTTTTAAGAGTCAAAAGAGATTGGAGGGCAAATAACTTCCCCCCCCCCTCCACACCCTATTTTCTTCAAACCCATCCAATAAGAACTTTGAGAGAGCCATTTTTTCACAATGGTTCAACGATCATATAACGAAAACTCCGGGATCGACACAATCCTTCAGGGCCTGGGGTAGGTGCTGTAAGTTATGCCTGGCGGGCATATATAGCTGTTATGGAGGGGATGCTCGTATAAAATTCAGAGAGGGTTCATTTGATTGGAAATCGAAATTCTAGTTCAGTTTTTAAGAGTCAAAAGAGATCCGAGGGAAACTATCCTCCCACACATCTTATCCCCCAAATACATCCGATAAGAATTTTTATATAGCCATTTTGTTAAAAATAGTTCAAAGGTCAGATAACAAAAACTCCGGTGTCAACACACCCCCCTCCCCAGGGCCGGAGGCAAGCGCTGCAAGTTATGCACTGGTGACATATATGTTTCTTATAAAAGGGATACTCGTATAAACTTCAGAGAGGGCTCATTTGAATGAAAATTGAAAGTTCTAGTTCAATTTATAAGGGTCAAAAGAGATCGGAGGGCAGCTAGCCCCAACACACGCCCTTTTTTCCGTAAACCCATCCGTTTGAAATTTTGAGATGATCATTTTTTTTAAATAGTTCAAAGGTCAGATAACAAAAATCCGGTGTCGACACAACCACCCAGGTTCCGGTTGGCAGGCGTTGTAAGTTATGTCCTGGGGCCTCATATGGTTTTTATGAAAGGGGTGCTCGTATAAACTTCAGATAGGGCTCATTTGATTTGAAATAAACATTTCTAATTCACTTTCTAAGAGTCAAAAGAGATCAGAGGGCAACTAGCCCTCTCTCCCTCCACCCCCTTTTCTTCCCCAAACCCATCTGACAAAACTTTTGAGGCGGCCAATTTTTTAAAAATAGTTTCAAACATCAGATATTAAAACTCTAGGGTCAAACTAAAAACCCCAGGGTCCGGGGATAGGCGTTGCAAGTTGTACCCTGGATTTATATATAGATCTTATAGAAGGGATGCCCGTATAAGCTTCAGAGAGGGCTCATTTGATTGAAAATAGAAAGTTCTAGTTCACATTTAAAGAGTCAAAAGAGTTCAAAGGGCAATTAGCCCCCCCACCCTCTCAGCCTTTTTTCCTCTAACCCATCCGAAATAAAGATAAGATAAGATAAGTTTTATTCTTCATTAAATACACATATAATATTACATGTTATTAATCACTCAAAGGCTCATTGGCCTGTACAAAGAGGGACGACATATGAATTACATACTCAGATATAAAAAACAAAAGAAAATTTAAAATGATCACTTACTCACATATGAAGGCGAAGAAAAGAAAATATAGATAAACTGGAAACTATAGAAAAAATTAGAATAAATAAACCAAATTTATTAATTATATTAAATAGACTCACAAAAAAAAAAAAAAAAAAAAAAAAAAAAAAAAAAAAAAAAAATTATTATTACTATAAGCGAATCCCTATCGTCGAAACAGAATTATGTGTATTGTCAGGTAAAACTAACATCATAATAGCTGTTACGATATTATTCATAACTCTTATCCAAAATATTAAAAAATCAAAACTTAAGCCATGTACAGCCCTTTTAGATTGTATTTAAAACTATATAAATTCCAATTCAATCAGCTCTGCTTATTTCTGAGGCTAGGTAGCAAAATTGAGGTTTATGGGCTAATTCAATCATAAGGCTTATAATTATTGGACTGTAATTAAATGGTGCGAAAGCAATAAAATTTAACCCGTCTTCATGAATGCTACTCCTTAGTGAACTATACAAGTTTCAGCAATAAATATTGATAGTCATACCTGAGGTCAGGGAGTAATAGCGCAGAGAAGACCACCATAAAACAAAACTAAACATTCAGGGGAAATCAACTCCACAAAAAAAAAAAAAAAAAAAAAAAAAAAAAAAAAAAAAAAATTATACTGTTTGTTTCTTAACTAAATTTGCATTAAGAAAACAATTGAAAGTGCCAAACGAGTGGCATTTATGTAATGAAGAAGGCAGGGAGTTCCAAACCTGATGACAAGCGATGAAGGAATTGAAATCTGACCACACAGTTGGAGTAGGAGAAATGCAGATATTATGTGACGAACGAAGGTTATATGGAGCTGAATCAGAAATAAACTGAGGAATTTTTGAAGAGATTTTGGAAGATTGCCATGAAGCTGATGAAAAAAAAAAGAAGCACAATAAAGAATGTATATAGACTGTAGATTTAGAAGGGGTCTTGGTGAATAACAGTTGGTGTCAATAACCAGACGCCGTTTTTTATCATACATGACAGAACGCGACCGCAGTGTAGAAGGAAAAGTAGACATCCATACTATGGGGCAATAAGAGACATATGACTGGACAAGGCAGAAAAAAAAAGCTTCAGAATAGATCCAGGAAAGGTGTGTTTGAGTTTTCGAATGACACCCAAACTCCGTGAGACCTTAACCCTAATCATGGCTATATGGTGTCTAAACGAAAGGTTCTCATCAAGCAGGATACCAAGAAGCCAGACAAACCGATTCTTTGGTCTACACAAGGAGCCTTGTGACACCTGAAGCTGTGTCAGTTGAGGAATAGCTACACCAATTCGAGAAAAAATAAGAAAATGTGACTTGGTAACATTCAAGGCCAAGCAATTCACCTCAAACCATGAAACTACTCTCTCAAATATTGCCACCAGATTAGATCTGACATCACATTCCATCCTCCCTAAAGTCCCAAAAGTGCTGTCGTCAGCAAAAGCAACGAGGCAATCTTCATTAGAAGTAGCATTGGGACACAAAGGACCATCCGGATGACAAAGATTGCAGCATACTAGAGGACTGGTGTTCTTGACTGCTGAAACCAGATCATTGACATAAATCAGAAATAAAACAGGGCCAAGAACAAATCCCTGGGGGACACCATATTCTACTTCAGAAGGGCTGTGGAAAAGCGGATCAATTGAAATAAGTCTACCAGAAATATATAATTTAAACCAAAAGAAAACAATTGATCTTATACCAATATGCAATAATTTCCAAAGAAGAATTTGATGAGTCAAAGAATCAAATGCTTTACGAACATCCCAAAATAAAGCTGCTGGAATAAGACCAAAATCTATTGCCAAATGAATGAAATTCAATAGAGGTGCGCAAAAATGCTCTGTAGAGTGATTCGCCTGGAATCCGAACTGGAAGTCATTGAAAATTTTTTTTACATCTAGAAAACTAAAGAGCCTAGATAGCGTAGGCCTCTAAAAAAATTTTCTGGAAACCAATAGAAGACAAAGTGACGTTTAATTAGAAAGATAACTCCAGGACCCACCTTTATACAGCACTATAACCTTAGCTCGCTTGAGCGATTCAGGGAAAATTCCATTCACGAAAGACAGATTGACAAGCTTAGTCAATGGTGACAGAATAGCAGGAAGAACGGCACGTATAACCCTTGTAGGAATTCTGTCTGGCCCTGAAGACGATGAACCTTTAAGTGCATTTACGATCCGAGCTACCTCAAACTCAGAAACAGGGTTCAAGACCATTGACTTTAAACATGGGGGTCCAAGATAGGCTCTGAAATCGTAACGAGGAGTTCTAGAGCTCACAGATGAAGCAGTCATTTTTCCTATATTACCAAAATAAGACGTAAGCTCTAGCTGAACATTTTCCTCTCCTTGGACAATTTTACTGTCAACTATCAGCGTTGTTGGAACTGAAGGCAGAGGGGGAGTAGGTTTAAGTACATAATTAATAATTTTCCATGTCTTCCCAACATCCTTTCCACATTCAGAAAATTTCCTGTGATAATACTGAGACTTGGCCTTCCGACACAGAGAATTAAATATATTCCTATAAGTCTTGAACCGCTGATGATGAGAAGCAGATGACGAAGCCGTGTATAGTTTCCACAGATAATTTTTCCTTTTCCAGCTTTTATGGAGACCTGGAGTCATCCACGGATTCAGCATTACTCTCCTTTTCGAGGTATGAGGCTTTGCATTCTGGTGGCAAACTTCTAGGATACCATCTTTTACTGAATCATAAAAGAAATCAAAAGAGCGGTTAAAATCAGATTCAGAATCCAAACTATCCCAAGGCTGATCAGTCAAACGAGATTTAAGTAGACTGATCTCACTGACACCAAAACGGAAAAATAGGAGATTAGATGGCGAAGCTTTACGCTGCGATCGATTAGCAGTCCTATATCGTGAAATAGCAGTAAAATGATCAGAAATATCACTAACCATCTCCGAATTATCTAAGACATCTAGTGACGAAAAAACATTATCAATAAGTGATGCATGCATCTCAGTAGCTCGGGTTGGTATACAAACTGAGGGTAGAGTTCCCGCGGAAAGCATCATTGACAAAAATCTGCAGCCGAAGCAGAATTTTGATCCAGCAGGTTGAGGTTGAAATCCCCCATAAGGATTAGCTCGCAAGGATGCTTTTGGACTAAGTCCAAAACCTCTTCCAGAATTTTCATAAACGAAGGAATAGATCCACTAGGGGATCTGTAAACCAAACCGACAACTAAATCCTTACAACCTGGCTTAATCTCAATAAAAAGGATTCAAAGATTCCTTCCTCATTTCTACTCAAATCACTTTGGATATTATATACAAGATGATTGACAATATACAGGACGAGGCCACCTTTCACCATCTGTTTCTGGTTCATCCTCTCCATCCTAAATCTTTGGATGTCTAAAAGCACATCCTTTTTTGAATCCAGGAAAGTTTCACATAATCCAATAACATCCGGAGTTCCACCACTGACGATCCATTTCAGCTCATCAAAAGAGGAACAAAGTCCCTGAATGTTTAGGTGAAGCACAGAGAAAATACCATCTTGTTTAGAAGAGGCAGAACCACTTAATTGCGAAACATATTTACTTTCAATAACTGATTTAGTATCATTATAATTCCTATTTCTACTTCCAACTGAATTATTAATTATACTTTCTATATCTAAAGGATTATATTGTAACTCAATAAAACGTTCCCCCAAAGAGTTAACATCACCCTGGTCACTAAAAGAATTAATCATTTTACATACGGTGGATGGTAGATCCGCTCCGCGACCAAACTCACCAGATCAAAGGATAACGACATAAATAAATAAATAAAATCACAATAATCATACCAATAAGTAAGATACATATACATTTTATATTATTCAACAAATTAATAATAATAATTTCAGATAAATTTAGTAACTTTCTTAAATCATTAATCATACTACTCAGTTCCTGAAATAAAAAATAAATAACGCTAAAGCTCCACTGCATTAATGTACCCATGAGACCAATACAAGTAAAATTATTTTCAAGATAACAAAGGATTAAACTCCCAAACTGACGCAATGACTTGTGAGAACAGGCATGTAACAAAAAAGAATAATTATTGAAATCCATAAATTTCATTAAAGTTAATTGGAACGAAAGTAAATCATTAGACAGATACGCACAGAGAAAAAAAATAAGCAAAAGATAAATAAAATACGCTGAATATATGACTGGCAAGATACTAAAAATATCTATAAAAAAAAAAAAAAAAAAAAAAACAAAAAAAAAATTAATCTTAAACACAGTCGGCTAGAGTATGAATTTTTTTAGTGATACTTTCACCGTTAGGCCTTGCCAAAATTTGCCCACGATCAGTCCAAACATTTATATGACCAAATCTGTCCTTAGCGGTATATAGGATCTCACGTCGCCTCTTTGTCAATGCTTCCGATAGGAAAATTCCACTTGAAGCTAACCTAGCTTTTGCTTTGAAGACTTTCTTCGCTATATCACTATTCACAAATTTAACTAAAACAGGAGGGACTTTGTCATTTAGGGAGGCATCGGTTAAAGCAGGGGATATTTTGAATCTGTAGATATTCCTAATTTGGGCAACATTAATTTCAGTCAAGTTCATTTTGGTTCAAAACTTGCAGGATTGTTGATTGGAGGTCAGATCCGGACTGTTGCTTAACACCATGCAAAATTAGCGAATCAAGCAGCACTTCTTGTTCAAATGAATCTAGTTTCATCTCAATTTTCTTGATTTTCTCTTCTTGATTTATAATTTGGTTGCGAAGAGTTTTCAGCGATTGTTCAATTTTGTTCAATTTTTTCAAATTTGGGTTGATAATCAAGAGTAATCGCATCATATATTTGACAAATAATGTCGTGGGATGACTGGCGGAAGGAATCAGAATCTGAAAACCTTTCATTAGCCTTCTTAGTTATATTTTGCAGTAACTCTCGCTTAGTTTTTTCCAGATCAAGTTCCGTAGAAGTGATTTTATCCATCAACGAAGCACATTCTTCTGTATTAGATTCCTTAATTGTTAATGCATTAAATGTCTTTGAAAGGGATTTATAAATATCGGGTGAATTTTTCAATTCCTCAAATGCAGCCTTTACACCTGCAGTCTGTTTTGTTGAAGTTCGGCTAACGCTTGGATTATATTCTGCCAAGTTGGCTTCAACAAGTCTGTATTCGTCATGTGTCCCATAGCAAAATACCAAATATGATGGCTTTCCTTTGCTATCCCTGGACACTTTTAGTATCTTTACTGGCCAATGAGGATAATTTTTGAAGTTAGCTAACGCGATATCAGACTCTTTAAATGCAGGCATTTCCTATTAAGGAGAGGACAAAAGTAAAAACAACTTATCTTTATCTAAGTAAAGAACCTTAAGGGAAAATTTAGTTGAAAAAATGCTCCATAGATTCAACAATATATATCCAAAATAATCTATAAAATCCACTAATAGCAGTCTATTTCAATACAAATTAGTTTGGCACCAAAGGTGAACACAAGATCAATTACCTCGCAGTAGGTTTACTCAAGAAAAGTCAATGGCCCAATAAATTTCACCTGTGTCTTAATCCGTTTAGTTGAACAAACCAGTTCTTTATTGTTCAGAGACTATAAAATATCCGTTTTAAGCTAGGTGTTCACTGAATGAAAGCGAGTTTAATACTCGCTTTCATTTTTATCTCAAAATAAAAATTTTGAGATAGCCGTTTTGTTAAAAATAGTTCAAAGATCAGCTAATAAAAACACCGAGGTGGACAAAAACCCATTTTTTACTTTGATATTGTTACTTTGATACTAGTTTTTATGCTTCGATGACCAGTTGATTTTGAAAAAAAAAGTTTGATTTTGAAACAAGATATTTTGAAAAACTTGAAACTTTTTGTAATAAAAAACGAACAAAACTTAATTAAAAAAAAAAAAATCCGAAAAATCTAGGCTAGAGGACAACCACCCTCATGCCTAATCTTCCAAAAACCTTTCTCTATGTTCTATACGCATCTTTAGGAACCCTCCAAGTCTCTTTATACCTCCAATGTCTTTCCTTGCTAATAATACCTTTTTAATAAAATAAATATACATATTACCTTTGATTTAGTTTGAGATATCCCTCAACATTCTCCAAAGTTTTACCTTATTACCCTTTGCCGTTTTGGATACACCCAAATAGAGATATTTCCCTTTTCTTGATCATAAACCCCGCGTGTAAAAAAGGATCAAATGATCAATCCTTGTCCCGGGCTGTGGGGGGCATGGCATCCCTGGGGGTATAGCTATTAAAACTTTTGACTATTTTGAACAAAATGAAAATTACAAGATTTTGACCATTATTGAGGATAGAGGACACATAAAAGGGGTAAGGAGGGTGGGGAGAGGCCTAGCTGCCTTCCAATCTTTCTTCAACGGCCCATCAACCTACCCTAATAAGTTTCAGCCTAATATCTTCAGCCGCTCTTTAGATATTGGTGATATTTCCTTTTCACAATCAGCAAGGACAAAGTGTATTTTAATAGTTTGATCGCTTTCTCAAAATTTCTTTAAAGTTTCACCTTAATACTTTAGAGTTTTTTGGAGATCCAGGATCAAACATTCGCTCTCTTCCTAATAAGAAACCGTACATGTCAGCACTGGGTAACTTGCATAATTACAGCCCTTGCATCAAGGGACGGGGTTTGTCAACCAAGGAGGCTTTGTTATTTGACATTTGGACTATCTTGAACAACATATCTATCTCAGAATTTTGATCGGACGTATTTGGGGGAAAAGGGCTTGGTGGTGGGATGGTTGCACTCTAATCAATTTTAACTCTTAAAAAGGGTACTTAAGCTTATAGTTTCTAATCGAATTAGCAACCTCCGAAGTTTATACAACCACCCTTTGCATAGAAACTTTATATTTTCACAATGGGTAACTTGTATACCATATAGCAATTGCCCTAGGGGCTGGGGAAGGGGGTTGTCAACAATGGTTATTTGAGCTTTGGATAATTTTGAATAAAACGGGTATCTCAAAATTTTGATCGATGCATTTAGGGGAAAAGGGCACTGGGCTTGTTGCTTCAATAATTTTTGATTCTTAAAAAGGAGAACCAGCGTTTACCAACAGGATATTTCCATCAGAAAATTCCTCCCCAGAAAATTTTCCCTGGAAAATTCCCCCACCGAAAATTCCTCCGCAGAAAATTACCCCGTAGGTAATTGACACAAGTGTGCTGCAGGGTGACACCTTCTTTTTTATTGCACCAAAATGTGTCTGGAGTTGATTTAAATGCCTTACATAACGAAAGTGATTTGCTTCATAATACCCTGATGTATACCCGACATAATACCCGACAAGTCTTTGTCTAGGGTTGGGGGATAAGATACCTAAAGCAGCAAGTTACAATGGCCTTTTCTTTCAAAGCCTCTTTGACCCATCAGATGAAAATTGAATGAATATTTGAGACTTGTTGTCTATTTCTTCTTGGTTCCCACTTATATTTTTGGTCTACATCTTAATTATTGTTGATGGGAGGGGGAGGGCAATAGCGTCCCAGTGTCCTAGTAGTAACCAAATTAATTCAGGCTTTGTTTCCCCATGATAAATCCTTCATGCTATTACGGAAAAATTGGATAGTTTGCAATCCTTTTTTTTACCCAGAGGCCATCCGTTCCTTTTTACGTTAGTAGAAGGCTATCTTATAG